>NC_048583.1:56976253-57003753 GCF_013265735.2 Oncorhynchus mykiss | reverse complement strand
AGTATATAGGAATGATCGAACAGAACACCTATTTACAGTAATATAGGAATGATCGAACAGAACACCTATTTACAGTATATAGGAATGATCGAACAGAACACCTATTTACAGTATATAGGAATGATCGAACAGAACACCTATTTACAGTATATAGGAATGATCGAACAGAACACCTATTTACAGTAATATAGGAATGATCGAACAGAACACCTGTTTACAGTATATAGGAATGATCGAACAGAACACCTATTTACAGTATATAGGAATGATCGAACAGAACACCTATTTACAGTATATAGGAATGATCGAACAGAACACCTATTTACAGTAATATAGGAATGATCGAACAGAACACCTATTTACAGTATATAGGAATGATCGAACAGAACACCTATTTACAGTATATAGGAATGATCGAACAGAACACCTATTTACAGTATATAGGAATGATCGAACAGAACACCTATTTACAGTATATAGGAATGATCGAACAGAACACCTATTTACAGTATATAGGAATGATCGAACAGAACACCTATTTACAGTATATAGGAATGATCGAACAGAACACCTATTTACAGTATATAGGAATGATCGAACAGAACACCTATTTACAGTATATGGGAATGATCGAACAGAACACCTATTTACAGTATATGGGAATGATCGAACAGAACACCTATTTACAGTATATAGGAATGATCGAACAGAACACCTATTTACAGTATATGGGAATGATCGAACAGAACACCTATTTACAGTAATATAGGAATGATCGAACAGAACACCTATTTACAGTATATAGGAATGATCGAACAGAACACCTATTTACAGTATATAGGAATGATCGAACAGAACACCTATTTACAGTATATAGGAATGATCGAACAGAACACCTATTTACAGTATATAGGAATGATCGAACAGAACACCTATTTACAGTATATAGGAATGATCGAACAGAACACCTATTTACAGTATATAGGAATGATCGAACAGAACACCTATTTACAGTATATAGGAATGAGATGGTTGTGTTAAGAAGATGTGTTTAATTTTAATAGCTTGGCTGTCACGTTCACTGTCTTCAAATTCCCTGTCATAAATGAGCCAAGGCACAGCGTGCATGTAATTCCACATTGTTTAATAAAGTGAAACTTTCACAAAAACAACAGGTCAACAGAAACCGAACGTGACGCAACCGTGGCGCACACAAACACACACAGAAAATAAATAATTACCCACAACATTAGGTGGAAAAAAGGCTGCCTAAGTATGATTCTTAATCAGAGACAACGATAGACAGCTGCCTCTGATTGGGAACCACACTCGGCCAAAAACAAAGAAATAGAAAACATAGAATGCCCACCCAAATCACACCCTGACCTAACCAAATAGAGAAATAAAACGTCTCTCTAAGGTCAGGGCGTGACATTGGGTAAATTTGACGTAGATAAGGCTTTTTTTTTAAATACCTTAATTTCTAAACTCCTCAATGGGCGCTGCTGTCCTCTGCTCCAGCCTTTACAACCTAATCAAATCAAATGTTATTTGTCACATGCGCCGAAAACAACAGTGAAATGCTTACTTACAAGCCCTTCTTAACAGGCTATGGTCTATTTTTCTTAATTTCCGCCTGACTGACGTGCCCAAAGTAAACTGCCTGTTGCTCAGGCCCTGAAGCTAGGATATGCATATAATTGGTACATTGGAAAGAAAACACGCTGGAGTTTGTACAAATGTTAAAATAATGTAGGAGACTATACCACAATAGATATGGTAGGAGAAAATCCAAAGAAAAACCAACCAGAATTTTTATTTTATTTTTGAGATCTCATACTTTTTCAATGGAAAACATAGGGAAATATTTCAATTAAGTTCCCAGTATGCAATTCCTATGGCTTCCACTGGGTGTCAGCACTCTATGTTTAAGGTTTCAGGCTTGTTTCTTCCAAAACGAGTAAGAAATATGAGTTTACCTACAGGGACACAGACTTAGAAATTTGTGTATGTGCTTGCTATGAAGAGGTCACACACCTGCTTATATCACTTTCCTATTGAACATACTTCTTTCTGTGAAAAATATTATAGCTTGATTACATTTTAGGGTATCTGAGGATTAAATAGATACATATTTTGACTTGTTGAAACAAAGTTTAGGGGTAGATTTTCGGATTCCTATCTCGGCAAATTGAACGAGTGGATTACTCAACTCAACAGACTTTTTGGATATAAAGAAGGATTTTATCTAACAAAACGACACTACATGTTGTAGCTGGGACCCTTTGGATGACAAATCAGAGGAAGATTTTCAAAAAGTAAGTGAATATTTAATCGCTATTTGTGAATTTATGAAGCCTGTGCCGGTGGATAAATATTTTGATGTAGGGCGCCGTCCTCAAACAATCGCATGGCATGCTTTCGCTGTAAAGCCTGCTGTAAATTGGACAGTGCAGTTAGATTAACAAGAATTTAAGCTTTGAACCGATATAAGACACTTGTATGTACCTAAATGTTTAATATCTATAATTTTTACGATTGTTTATTTGAATTGCGCGCCCTCCAGTTTCACCGGAAGTTGTCCCGCTAGCGGGATGCCTAGCCTTAAGAACAATGATGTTCTAATAAAAATACCTAAAAGAAAAGTAAGAGACAACAAAAACAAATAACAAATAACACCGTTAATGTGTGTGAATGCAGATCAGAGGGGCTGCGCAATGAAGAAAAACAGAAGACAAAATTGTATATCATATATCATATGGACTAAAGAAAGTATATATTATATTTAATCAAACACAGTCTTGCAACATGAGGTATGCTAACGAAAGAGGTCATAGCTTGGCTTCTTGGAATGTAGGAAGATATTAAATGGCGGTACTTCAGGTTTTAAAAAATGAATGGCTTAGGACTCTGTTAAGCTGAACGACAGGGATGCTTGCACATATAAGTCTATGCACAAAGACAATGGAAGAGAAAGGAAAAAAATTAGAGGATACAATTGAGAGGATACAATGAAATCTTAAAGCTTTGTTGAGGAGTTTTTTGGTTGGTATCTACTGCCACTTTGTGGACGTGAACAGTACTGCAGCCTCACTTATAAAGAGGTCTGCTTCCATTAACCCATAAAATACAGTTGACTTGGGCTAGATGGAATTGCAACACACTAATATATTTATTTATAAAATACAATTATCGTTGTATATATAAAAAAAATCATATAGATTGCTAAATACTTTTGTAATTAAATATCCATTTAGCCAAATTAACACCATGCTAACCGAGTTCAGAAACACTGTTAGATGAAAGTGCAATAGTTGACTGATAGTTGACTGATAGTTGACTGATGATTTTAATTAAGGTTCTCTTATGTCCATTTTCTAAGCCTCATAGAGGCCCAATGCCGTCAAGAATAATGGCCATTACAATAGGTACCAGCACCATTAGTGCAGGAACAGATTACTGTATCATCCTGTACCTTAGGTTATTATTGCTCATTGTTTATAGAAAGGCAAGATAGTGAAAAAGTCTCCAAGCTTGACCATAGAGACGTTATATTAGACCATAGAGATGTTATATTAGACCACAGAGGTGTTATATTAGACCATAGATATGTTATATTAGACCACAGAGATGTTATATTAGACCACAGAGATGTTATATTAGACCACAGAGATGTTATATTAGACCCCAGAGGTGTTATATTAGACCATAGAGATGTTATATTAGACCATAGAGATGTTATATTAGACCATAGAGATGTTATATGAGACCACAGAGATGTTATATTAGACCATAGAGATGTTATATTAGACCATAGAGATGTTATATTAGACCACAGAGATGTTATATTCGACCACAGATATGTTATATTAGACCACAGAGATGTTATATTAGACCACAGATATGTTATATTAGACCACAGAGATGTTATATTAGACCACAGATATGTTATATTAGACCACAGAGATGTTATATAAGACCACAGATAAGTTATATTAGATCACAGAGATGTTATATTAGACCAAAGAGATGTTATATTAGACCATAGAGGTGTTATATTAGACCATAGAGATGTTATATTAGACCACAGAGATGTTACTGACACAGCCTGACACGGCCTGCAACGAAAACATGCGGTCTCTCCTTCACTGCAGCCGAGGTGAGTAAGACATTTAAACGTGTTAACCCTCGCAAGGCTGCAGGCCCAGACGGCATCCCCAGCCGCGCCCTCAGAGCAAGCGCAGACCAGCTGGCCGGTGTGTTTACGGACATATTCAATCAATCCCTATACCAGTCTGCTGTTCCCACATGCTTCAAGAGGGCCACCATTGTTCCTGTTCCCAAGAAAGCTAAGGTAACTGAGCTAAACGACTACCGCCCCGTAGCACTCACTTCCGTCATCATGAAGTGCTTTGAGAGACTAGTCAAGGACCATATCACCTCCACCCTACCTGACACCCTAGACCCACTCCAATTTGCTTACCGCCCAAATAGGTCCACAGACGATGCAATCTCAACCACACTGCACTCCGCCCTAACCCATCTGGACAAGAGGAATACCTATGTGAGAATGCTGTTCATTGACTACAGCTCGGCATTCAACACCATAGAACCCTCCAAGCTCGTCATCAAGCTCGAGACCCTGGGTCTCGACCCCGCCCTGTGCAACTGGGTACTGGACTTCCTGACGGGCCGCCCCCAGGTGGTGAGGGTAGGCAACAACATCTCCTCCCCGCTGATCCTCAACACTGGGGCCCCACAAGGGTGCGTTCTGAGCCCTCTCCTGTACTCCCTGTTCACCCACGACTGCGTGGCCACGCACGCCTCCAACTCAATCATCAAGTTTGTGGACGACACAACAGTGGTAGGCTTGATTACCAACAACGACGAGACGGCCTACAGGGAGGAGTTGAGGGCCCTCGGAGTGTGGTGTCAGGAAAATCAAAAACTAAGGAGATGATTGTGGACTTCAGGAAACAGCAGAGGGAACACCCCCCTATCCACATCGATGGAACAGTAGTGGAGAGGGTAGCAAGTTTTAAGTTCCTCGGCATACACATCACAGACAAACTGAATTGGTCCACTCACACAGACAGCATTGTGAAGAAGGCGCAGCAGCGCCTCTTCAACCTCAGGAGGCTGAAGAAATTTGGCTTGTCACCAAAAGCACTCACAAACTTCTACAGATGCACAATCGAGAGCATCCTGGCGGGCTGTATCACAGCCTGGTACGGCAACTGCTCCGCCCTCAACCGTAAGGCTCTCCAGAGGGTAGTGAGGTCTGCACAACGCATCACCGGGGGCAAACTACCTGCCCTCCAGGACACCTACACCACCCGATGTCACAGGAAGGCCATAAAGATCATCAAGGACATCAACCACCCGAGCCACTGCCTGTTCACCCCGCTATCATCCAGAAGGCGAGGTCAGTACAGGTGCATCAAAGCTGGGACCGAGAGACTGAAAAACAGCTTCTATCTCAAGGCCATCAGACTGCTGCCAACACACTGACACTGACTCAACTCCAGCCACTTTAATAATGGGAATTGATGGGAAATTATGTAAATATATCACTAGCCACTTTAAACAATGCTACCTTATATAATGTTACTTACCCTACATTATTCATCTCATATGCATACGTATATACTGTACTCTATATCATCGACTGTATCCTTATGTAATACATGTATCACTAGCCACTTTAACTCATCTCATATGTACATACTGTACTCGATACCATCTACTGTATCTTGCCTATGCTGCTCTGTACCATCACTCATTCATATATCCTTATGTACATATTCTTTATCCCCTTACACTGTGTACAAGACAGTAGTTTTGGAATTGTTAGTTAGATTACTTGTTGGTTATTACTGCATTGTCGGAACTAGAAGCACAAGCATTTCGCTACACTCGCATTAACATCTGCTAACCATGTGTATGTGACAAATAAAATTTGATTTGATTTGATTTGATTTATATTAGACCACAGAGATGTTATATTTGACACCAGAGATGTTATATTTGACACCAGAGATGTTATATTAGACCATATAATTTTAACAAATTCAAAAGCAACAGAAACCTAAAATGCGACAAACTTGGGCCTGGGAAAAAGGGTTTCAGAGTAGGAGGGCTGACCATAGGTTCAAGTTCTCCCAGTCCATATATTCATATTCATCTCGATCCAAAGCAAGTAGGGGCTCCCAAGTGGCGCAGCGGTCTAATGCACTGCATCTCAGGATATACCTACTGTATATACTGTAATAGGCTATTTGGGAGCAGTAATAGTGGCTGGACATCTCCTCCCTTCTCTTAATATTGGATATTTTTCCAGCTCCCGTGAAAAGTTTGGATGTGCGTAGTCTACATTGTTTTAGGTCTAATATTATATATGCCCACGGGGAGCAATTACGGTGCCTGTCACTAGCATACCAGAACACCCTCGCATTGCCAGCAAGGCCACCGAGCTCTTCTAAACCCATGCGCAGTTCATCGATGTCTTTAAATTGAATAAGTCATCTTGGCAGTTACCCTTCTAAAAGTCATTCAGAAACCTTTTTAATATCTATATGTACTAGAGAGATAAGTGTTGAGCTTCAAGAATGTGACTGATCAAAGTACCTCAAACCTGAAGAAAAATAATAATAATTGAACTGATTGAAAGTAAGGGGATTATCAGTGAACAAATGTCCTATAGGCTTCGACAGCGCCAGTGCAATGAGTGGAGTTTACTCAGGTGTTCAAAAGCGCATATCAGACCGAGAGCCTAATGCTTCTTCGGTAGGCCTCGTTCTTTATGAGTTTTCGTAGAGAAAACAATCTCTCAGAAGAAGTAACAGTTACAGGGGTTGTTAAAACAGTTTGATTGCCGTAGCAACATCAGGGAGACTGGGAAGAAGGGAGTGGTGTTTCAAATACAGCAACTCTGCAACATTTTTAATTGAGCCTCTCATTCTCCTTAATCCCCGGCCTCAACGCGTTACGGAAAGAGATTAACTGTAGGTTAAAGGAAGCTCTGGAGACAGGTTGTCTGGATACTGGACAGACAATTAATTGGCAGATGCAAACAGATTATTGTCTTTAGTGGACAACAGTTGCTGAGGGCTCAAACAATAAAAAAAGTGGTTTGAGATTTTGTTCGTGCTGGTTAGTGGTGAACTGGCGTTTTGCAATATGAACAGTTCAGTATTTTCTGGTATATTTTGGCATGCAAGACCAAGTTTAAATGATGTGCAGCACAAGAGACATTTCATGCACAATGTCTCAGGAAAGACTGTCTGGGTTGGCAACACTCAGTAGGCCTATAGAAAACTGTCGGCCCGCAATCTGGACCTAAAGGGCCTGCTGAAAGAACTTCAGAATGTTTTGTGTGCCGTCTGTTCTGTACAAGACCAAGGTAAGGTTGATTAGAATGTCTTTACTTCAGCATCACTCGGCAGCATGCATACAGCTCCATTCAGTGCATTGTAAGTAACGTCTAATTTGGCTCGCTAGTACGACATAGTATCACACTCAGATACACAAAACAGCAGCGCCATCTATTGGCTTGGAGACATATCGTAACACAGAAGACCAGGGGAGTCTCTCAAATTGGATTTGATTTTAATTTGATTACATTTAAAGTGGAATTGACTGTGTTTACCGATAATCATAATATCAGTAGAAAAATATACAATACAACGGCACCAGCATATGGTCTCACAAGGGGTCTGAGGATCTCATCTCGGTACCTAATGGCAGTCAGGCTACCTCTGGCGAGCACATGGAGGGCTGTGTGGCCCCCCAAAGAAAAGCCACCCCACACCATGACTGACCCACCGCCAAACCGGTCATGCTGGAGGATGTTGCAGGCAGCAGAACGTTCCCCATGGCGTCTCCAGACTCTGTCACGTCTGTCACGTGCTCAGTGTGAACCTGCCTTCATCTGTGAAGAGCACAGGGCGCCAGTGGCGAATTTGCCAATCTTGGTGTTCTCTGGCAAATGCCAAACGTCCTGCACGGTGTTGGGCTGCAAGCGCCACCCCCACCTGTGGACGTCGGGCCCTCATACCACCCTCATGGAGTCTGTTTCTGAACATTTGAGCAGACACATGCATATTTGTGGCCTGCTGGAGGTCATTTTGCAGGGCTCTGGCAGTGCTACTCCTGCTCCTCCTTGCACAAAGGCGGAGGTAGCGGTCCTGCTGCTGGGTTGTTGCCCTCCTACGGCCTCCTCCACGTCTCCTGATGTACTGGCCTGTCTCCTGGTAGCGCCTCCATGCTCTGGACACTACGCTGACAGACACAGAAAACCTTCTTGCCACAGCTCGCATTGATGTGGCATCCTGGATGAGCTGCACTACCTGAGCCACTTGTGTGGGTTGTAGACTCCGTCTCATGCTACCACTAGAGTGAAAGCACCGCCAGCATTCAAAAGTGACCAAAACATCAGCCAGGAAGCATAGGAACTGAGAAGTGGTCTGTGGTCACCACCTGGAGAACCACTCCTTTATTGGGGGTGTCTTGCTAATTGCCTATAATTTCCACCTGTTGTCTATTCCATTTGCACAACAACATGTGAAATCTGTTGTCACTCAGTGTTGCTTCCTAAGTGGACAGTTTGATTTCACAGAAGTGTGATTGACTTGGAGTTACATTGTGTTGTTTAAGTGTTCCCTTTATTTTTTTGAGCAGTGTATAATTCACCAACACATTTCTTGGTAGTCTCAAACATATTGCTATCAGGTTGTAAATCATAGCTGGCCTGGTACATTGTTTGCTGCCGTCACCCATTTGGGACGCGCTGTTTCAGTTTCAATAACGTAGCTAATAGGCTAGCGTATCAATTTATGTAGCTATTTGATTAGCAAGCTAAATTCACAGTGCCTCATTTTAGATAGCTAGCTAGCGGCTGTCATGTCATTGGAGGAGTGTGTGAATGACCGGCTTTTCCCCCTCATATCGTTTTTCAGTGGCTACAGCTAGAGATGCAGGTGTCATTTGGTTAGCTAGCAAGAAATCTGAATCGCTTTGCTGGCTAGCTATGCTGAACTCGAACGACTGTTTTCCAGACAGCATATATCTTCCTAAATTCAATCTTCCTAAATTCAATCTGTCTATCTACTCCGATTTCAAAGCACTCTCGTCTGTGTGCCAGAGAGCATAGAATAACTGATGCATTTACACGCTTGGTAAACTTCGACAAAAAGTAATACCATTTTTACTTGCAGCACAGTTAGTCACCAATGCTCTAGATCAGGTATTCCCGAACTGGGGGATGCCTAGCCATCGGGGGTATACCAAATCAAAACGTGATTCACATATAAAAAAATAAAATGTCTTCACATTTTCAAACAGTCCATTTATATTTTCCAACGGGGATATATGGGGAAAAGGGGAAAACAGGAGACACCTGGAGATGGGTGGAGACAATCACCAAGACAGGTGAAACAGATCATGGCGTGACACATCCAATGCTAGTATCAGTAATTCTACATTTGTTGTTAGCCCAGCTAGCATGGACACTGATAGTTGTGAATCTGATGTGGCCAAAGAGCTACTGCCCCCTTACCCGGGAAAGCACCGAACAACAGACGGGGACGTTGGACCATTGACGAGGCGCAAATATGATGAGAACTACATTGATTTGTGGTTCACTTATATTGGGAGTAGTGCCTTTCCTCAACTACAGGGTGATCCCAGCATTCCTCTCAATGGCAGGCTAACTCAAGCTAACTAGCTGAAGTTGGGTAGCTTGCTAACTACTTCCAGATACAAACGAGAGAACACCTCACTCTGACCATTTTACTTGCCGTAGCAGATCTGGTTAGGCTGTTTGCATGTTAACTAGAGCAGTTGTTACCAAACTTTTTATAGTCCCGTACCCCTTCAAACATTCAACCTCCAGCTGCCTACCACCTCTAGCACCAGGGTCAGCGCACTCTCAAATGTTGTTTTTTGACATCATTGTAAACCTGCCACACATATGATACATTTATTAAACATAAGAATGCGTCAGTTCTGACCTTAGTTCTTTTGTTATGTCTTTGTTTTAGTATGGTCAGGGCGTGAGTTGGGTGGGTTGTCTATGTTAGTTTTTCTATGATTAGGTATTTCTGTGTTTGGCCTGGTATGGTTCTCAATCAGAGGCAGCTGTCAATCGTTGTCCCTGATTGAGAACCATACTTAGGTAGCCTGTTTTTCACCCTTGAGTTGTGGGTGATTGTTTTCTGTTTTGTGTCTACACCAGACAGGACTGTTTCGTTTCGTTCATTCTCCTTTGTTATTTTGTTTAGTGTTCTCGTGATAATAAATTATCAATATGGACACTTACAGTACCACGCTGCGCATTGGTCCTCACCTTCTTCCACCAACAACGGCCGTTACAGAATGAGTGTGAGTTTTTGTCACAATCTGGCTCGTGGGAAGTGACAAAGAGCTCTAATAAGACCGGGTGTCACAACTTCCGCCGAAGTCGGTCCCTCTCCTTGTTCGGGCGGCGTTCGGCGGTCGACGTCACCGGTTTTCTAGCCATCGCCACTCCACCTTTCATTTTCCATTTGTTTTGTCTTGTTTTCCTGCACACCTGGTTCACATTCCCTCCTCAGATTAAATGTATATTACCCTCTGCTATGTCTGTGTGTGGAATTGTTCTTTGTGTAGGGTGTTACGTTACAGGCTGACTTGCTCTAGGTTTATTTCAAACCTAGGTTTGTTTGTTTTGTTTAATCCGGATCATGTTACCGTGGTTGTGCTTTGTGCTGCCTCGCCTGTGCCTTTGGGCCAGGGTGTATATTAAAGTTCTCCTGTTATCACCCATCTCTGCTCTCCTGCGCCTGACTTCCCGGCAACCAGTCACTCACCCCGTTACACCAGGGTACAAATAATAATAATCAATAATTTAGCTCTTTATTTAACCATCTTACATATAAAACCTTATTTGTTAATCAAAAATTGTGAAACTCACCACAGGTTAATGAGAAGGGTGTGCTCGAAAGGATGCACATAACTCTGCAATGTTGGATTGTATTGGAGAGAGTCTCAGTCTTAAATAATTTTGCGTACACAGTCTGTGCCTGTGTTTAGTTTTCAGCTAGTGATGGCTAAGAATCCACTCTCACAAAGGTACATGGTTGGATGCAAAGGGCATCAGTGCATTGACAGCGCGATTTGCCAAGGCAGGATACTCTGAGTGCAGCCCAATCCAGACATCTGGCAGTGATTTCTGTTAAATTACATTTTCACTGAACCACTTGTTGCAATTTCGATGAAATTCTCTTGTTCAGATATCGGTAAGTGGACTGGAGGCAGGGCACGAAAGGGATAACGAATCCAGTTGTTTGTGTTATCCATTTTGGGAAGTACCTGCATAATTGCACACCCAACTCACTCAGGTGCTTCTACACCTGCATTGCTTGCTGTTTGGGGTTTTAGGCTGGGTTTCTGTACAGCACTTTGAGATATCAGCTGATGTACGAAGGGCTATATAAATAAATTTGATTTGATTTGATATCACATTTGACATTGTCCATAAGCTTGAGTTCATTTGCACACAAAACAATCATGCAATGATGGAAAGACCTGTGTGTTGTCCTTGTTAATGCAGGCAGAGAAGAGCGTCAAGTTCTTAATCATAGCCTCAATTTTGTCCCACACATTGAATATCAACTCAGCAAAAAAAGAAGTCCCTTTTTCAGGACCCTGTCTTTCAAGGATAATTCGTAAAAATCCAAATAACTTCACAGATCTTCACTATAAAGGGTTTAAACATTGTTTCCTATGCTTGTTCAGTGAACCATAAACAATTAATGAACAAGCGCCTGTGGAACGGTCGTTAAGACACTAACAGCTTGTAGATGGTAGGCAATTAATGTCACAGTTATGAAAACTTAGGACACTAAAGAGGCCTTTCTAATGACTCTGAAAAACACCAAAAGAAAGATGCCCAGGGTCCCTGCTCATCTGCGTGAACATGCCTTAGGCATGCTGCAAGGAGGCGTGAGGACTGCAGATGTGGCCAGGGCAATAAATTGCAATGTCCATACTGTGAGACGCCTAAGACAGCGCTACAGGGAGACAAGACGGACAGCTGATCGTCCTCGCAGTGGCAGACCATGTGTAACAACACCTGCACAGGATCGGTACATCCGAATATCACACCTGCGGGACAGGTACAGGATGGCAACAACAACTGCCCGAGTTACACCAGGAAAGCACAATCCCTCCATCAGTGCTCAGACTGTCCTCAATAGGTTGAGAGAGGCTGGACTGAGGGCTTGTAGGCCTGTTGTAAGGCCTCACCAGACATCACCGGCAACAACGTCGCCTATGGGCACAAACCCAATGTCGCTGGACCAGACAGGACAGGCAAAAAGTGCTCTTCACTGACGAGTTGCGGTTTTGTCTCAACAGGGGTGATGGTCGAATTCGCGTGTATCGTCAAAGGAATAAGCGTTACACCAAGGCCTGTACTCTGGAGTGGGATCGATTTGTCCATCATGGTCTGTGGCGGTGTGTCACAGCATCATCGGACTGAGCTTGTTGTCATTGCAGGCAATCTCAACGCTGTGCGTTACAGGGAAAACATCCTCCTCCCTCATGTGGTACCCTTCCTGCAGGCTCATCCTGACATGTCCCTCCAGCATGACAATGCCACCAGCCATACTGCTCATTCTGTGTGTGATTTCCTGCAAGACAGGAATGTCAGTGTTCTGGCATGGCCAGCGAAGAGCCCGGATGTCAATCCCATTGAGCACATCTGGGACCTGTTGGATCGGAGGATGAGGGCTAGGGCCATTCCCCCCAGAAATGTCTGGGAACTTGCAGGTGCCTTGGTGGAAGAGTGGGGTAATATATCACAGCAAGAACTGGCAAATCTGGTGCAGTCCATGAGGAGGAGATGCACTGAAGTAGTTAATGCAGCTGGTGGCCACACCAGATACTGACTGTTACTTTGAAATTTTGACCCCCCTTTGGTCAGGGACACATTATTCCATTTATGTTAGTCACATATCTGTGGAACTTGTTCAGTTTATGTCTCAGTTGTTGAATGTAGTTATGTTCATGCAAATTTTTACACATGTTAAGTTTGCTGAAAATAAATGCAGTTGACTGTGAGAGAACGTTTCTTGTTTTGCTGAGTTTAGTTGTGGAGGGTCCCTGTAATCATAGATTCAGATCATTCAGGTGAGAAAATACATCACCCAGATAGGCCAGACGTGTGAGAAGCTCATCATCAATAAGTGGTCAGACAAGTAAAACTTATTGTCAGTAAAGAAAACTTTAAGCTCAACTCTCAATTTTAAAGAACGTGACAATACTTTGCCCCTTGACAACCAGCACACAGTACAGTGGGGCAAAAAACTATTTAGTCAGCCACCAATTGTGCAAGTTCTCCCACTTAAAAAGATGAGAGAGGCCTGTAATTTTCATCATTGGTACACTTCAACTATGAAAAAAACATCCAGAAAATCACGTTGTAGGATTTTTTATGAATTTAATTGCAAATTATGGTGGAAAATAAGTATTTGGTCAATAACAAAAGTTTATCTCAATACTTTGTTATATACCCTTTGTTGGCAATGACAGAGGTCAAATGTTTTCTGTAAGTCTTCACAAGGTTTTCACACACTGTTGCTGGTATTTTGGCCCTTTCCTCCATGCAGATCTCCTCTAGAGCAGTGATGTTTTGAGGCTGTTGCTGGGCAACACGGACTTTCAACTCCCTCCAAAGATTTTCTATGGGGTTGAGATCTGGAGACTGGCTAGGCCACTCCAGGACCTTGAAATGCTTCTTACGAAGCCACTCCTTCGTTGCCCGGGCGGTGTGTTTGGGATCATTGTCATGCTGAAAGACCCAGCCACGTTTCATCTTCAATGCCCTTGCTGATGGTAGGCTTTATTACTTTGGTCCCAGCTCTCTGCAGGTCATTCACTAGGTCCCCCCGTGTGGTTCTGGGATTTTTGCTCACCGTTCTTGTGATCATTTTGACCCCACGGGGTGAGATCTTGCGTGGAGCCCCAGATCGAGGGAGATTATCAGTGGTCTTGAATGTCTTCCATTTCCTAATAATTGCTCCCACAGTCGATTTCTTCAAACCAAGCTGCTAACCTATTGCAGATTCAGTCTTCCCAGCCTGGTGCAGGTCTACAATTTTGTTTCTGGTGTCCTTTGACAGCTCTTTGGTCTTGGCCATAGTGGAGTTTGGAGTGTGACTGTTTGAGGTTGTGGACAGGTGTCTTTTATACTGATAACAATTTCAAACAGTTGCCATTAATACAGGCAACGAGTGGAGGACAGAGGAGCCTCTTAAAGAAGAAGTTGCAGGTCTGTGAGAGCCAGAAATCTTGCTTGTTTGTAGGTGACCAAATACTTATTTTCCACCATAATTTGCAAATAAATTCATTAAAAATCCTACAATGTGATTTTCTGGATTTTTCTCTCTCATTTTGTCTGTCATAGTTGAAGTGTACCTATGATGAAAATTACAGGCCTCTCTCATCTTTTTAAGTGGGAGAACTTGCACAATTGGTGGCTGACTAAATAGTTTTTTGCCCCACTGTATGTTGTAAAAGCGTTACATGGTCGCTGCCCATGTCATTGTAAAATACATAAAATACACAAGAGTTCAGGGGCCTTGCTTTAACATAGTTAACCATTTTCACTGTCGTGTCCAAAACGTCTTTCAAGCTGTCAGGCATTCCCTTGGCAGCAAGAGCCTCTCGGTGGATGCTGCAGTGTACTCAAGTGGCATCGGGAGCAACTGCTGCACGCGCATTACCAATCCACTATGTCTCCCTGTCATGGCTTTGAGCCATCATTACAGATACCAACACATCTTGACTACCAAAGTCCATTTGATGTCATAGAGCTGTCCAATACTTTAAACACTGGAAACCTGTTGTCCTGGTTTCCAGTGGTTTGTAGAAGAGGCTGCCTTCCTTAATTTAACCTCCATAAATGTAACAGACATATACTAGGAGCTGTGCCATCTTCGCCACGTCTGTTGACTCATCCAGCTGTAACGCATAGAAATCCTGGCTTGTACGCAAATAAGTAATTGTTTCAAAACATGATCTGCCATGTCACTGATGCGTCGTGAAACAGTGATGTTTGATGAAGGCATTGTCTGTATAGTTTTTGGGCCTTTTCCTCCAGCATTATCTCAGCTATTTCCACGGCAGCAGGAAGAATTAAGTCCTCCACAATAGTATGGGGCTTGCCTGTCCTAGCCACTCTGTGTAATGAATACTCAGGGAGAAAAATGTGTAGATTCACACACAGAGCACGGCAGGTGTTTATTTCAGCCTTCGCAGAAGGCAGGAATCGTGGTCACAGGTAGGCAATGGTCATACACAGGTAGGCAAACAGGCAGGTGAATCAAAAGGCACAAACAGAATGAACTGAACTAAATAAGGAGCTGATGAGACCAGGTGAGTAACTAACACAGGTGAAATCAATGAACAAAAATGAAAGACAGGGCTACGTTCAAGAAAACAAAGAAACAGAACACAAGGTTGACTAAGAAAATAAATACAGAACCTTACAACCTGTAGCTCAGTATATAAGAAGCTTCTAGCCCCTTATTAATGCTATCTGTTGCTTTTATACATGTCTTACTACTCGAAAGTCATCTTAATTCTCGCTAAAAAAACCTCCTGTGGTTTATTGGTATGTTTTGTTTCTGAATGTCTGCGCGAGAGTGCAGGTTTCATTGAGCTGTGAGACTTTTGCACATCACCCTGTGGTTGAGGAAAGGCACTACTCCCAATATAAGTGAACCCCAAATCAATGTAGTTCTCATCATATTTGTGCCTCTTCGATGGTCCAACGTTCCTTTCTGTTGTTCGGTGCTCTCCCGGGTAAGGGGGCAGTAGGTCTTCGGCAGCATCAGATTCACAGCTGTCAGTGTGCATGCTAGCTGGGCTAGCTGGGCTACAAATGTAGAATGACTGATGCTAGCATTGGATGTGCTCGTGGAAGCAGAACAACTTGTGTTGCCGACAGGTGCAGGTGTAGTACTGCAGGTAGTAGCAGCTGGTAGTTGCAGTACTACCAGTAGACCTGCTATGTGTCTCTATGGACGCGGGCCTTACTTTTTTTTTATCCATTTATCAATTTTCGAGCAAACAGAATGAGAAGCAGCTATGTTTGGCTACACATGGACCGTTAATGGAATTCCCACCAGAGAGTAACGGTTAATGTGATTGGATGTTCATTATTTGACTAGGCTACCTGTATTTGACATTGTGTTGTTATTTCGCTGAACACTACATGGTTTCGTTTTATTTTTTAGCAGTGAAACGAGGATACTCAGGCGAGAAAAAAAAACCTCACTGAAATGTATTGTCCCGTTGGAAAATATAAATGGATTGTTTGAAAATGTGAGGAAATTTAAAAACAAAATAAAAATGCAAGTTACATTTTATTTTATATGTGAATCACATTTTGTGATTTGACATACCCCTGATGGCATTTTGGTAATACCTGCTCTAAAAAAATTCATAGACTTCATGGGAGTATATATGAACAGATTTTAATAAGATTTCATGTTGCTAAAACACTAAGTTCCACTTCAATTTACCTTGATTGCAGCCCATTTGTGTAGGCTGTTAGGCAGACAAACCCTGCTGCGTTCAACTATAAATAGAGGCTGAATGTATCCTCAAGCCGACTACTTTGTTCCTTACTGTTAGGCTGTTTGATGTGTAATTTTTATAAAAGATTTATAAATAGCAAATACTACACACTGTACATAGCTATAGATAGTAGACTACACTGCATTATGAAACAATACCTAGTAACTGACTGTATGATTTGGCATTAATAGACTGGTTTTAAGCACAACAACCTTCTATCCAAGCTGGGAGAGAGTGTGAGGACAGCTCATGTAACGTAAGGTTCAGGTAGGCTATACAGGACAGTTGTATATTCTAAACAAAATCTATTGGTTGCTGATTAGTATGCTGTTGTATTGAAAATTCATTTTACAATCTGCAATGTTTGAATTTCCAACTTTAATTTTGGCTACTGAACAAGTAATTACATCATTGCTGCCAACCAGGAGTCTAAATGGCAGCCTTGCAACACCGTGTATATCATCGTGAAATGCAATTTCAGCACCATGGACAGCGACCAGTAGTCTATATTTTGTGAAATGCTGTCTGGCTGACATTTTGTCCATTGAGACTTAGCCTATTTAAAACAAGTTGTTCTTTTCGTTTTTACAAGAATTTGATTAGAATTATTGACTCTGTTTTAAGGTATTATCAAATCAAATCAAATTTGATTGGTCACATACACATGGTTAGCAGATGTTATTGCGAGTGTAGCGAAATGCTTATGCTTCTAGTTCCGACAGTGCAGCAAATTCTAGTAATCTAACAATTCCACAACAACTACCTTATTTACACAAATCTAAGTAAAGGAATGGAATAAGAATATATAAATATAAATATATGGATGAGCAATGACAGAGCGGCATAAACAAGATGCAATAGATGGTATAACATACAGTATATACATAAGAGATGAGTAATGCAGGATATGTAAACATTATTCAAGTGGCATTATTAATAGTGAATTGAATCTTGCTTATTGGCAACATTTGGCATGTCTATGGCTCAGACATAATGCATTTCACAGTAGGCCTATATCAGTGTGAAAAATATGTTAACAATATATTTCATATTGTAGCCATAAAATACTGTTCAAAACATGTTTAACATATTCAGCAAATTATGGGTTGGGTCTACATCTTTTCTTCTGTAAGTTTAACAAACTATAAACTAAACTACATTTATTTAACTAACTAACTAACAAACTATAAACTAAACTATATTTATTTAACTACCTAACTAACAAACTATAAACTAAACTATATTTATTTAACTAACTAACTAACAAACTATATACTAAACTACATTTATTTAACTAACTAACTAACAGACTAACGTTCTAACTGGAGTTGATGACAAAGCAATATGTAAGACTGTAACTACACAACTTGAAGCAACCACGTATTTAGCCACAGAGCACATTCTAAATGGCCAATGAGTGATCAAGCCTCAACACACCTTCAACTTGTTTATATATCAAAACCCAGCCCTTTCGCACCACTGCCAGCTACTGCGCCCATAATTCTGGTTGTGCGATTGCCAGCAGTTAGATGTACCATTACGGTAGGTTTGTTAAAATAGAGACCTGTTTGTCCAGCTTTAGGCTGATGTACAACTGTAACAAAAAGAGGTCCAAAGAGAGTGGATTTGCTCACTGACTTAGAAAGCAGCATGATTGATTGATTGATGGATACATGAAACAGACACAGTTTGTTATAGTATTGGCTCTGTGCCTCGCTGACTGGGACAAAGCATGAACCAGTCTCTGATAGCGCTGAGCTCTCTATAAGCATAAGAGGCAGCACACTGACCACCTGCTGTGGGATTACTCCTTTGCAACAAAACAAACAGCTTCCAGCACGAACACTCAATGAGCCATGTCAGTTAACAATTTTCTGATTGGTAAATTAGGCTAGCCAGCTACCCATAATATAAACAAAATATGGACACCCCTTCAAATTAGTGGATTCGGCTATTTCATTCACACCAGATGCTGACAGGTGTATAAAATCGAGCACAAAGCCCTGCAATCTCCATAGACAAACATTGGAATGGCCTTACTCAAGAGCTGTGACTTTGAACTTGGCACCGTCATAGGATGCCAACTTTCGAACAAGTCAGTTTGTGAAATTTCTGCCCTGCTAGAGCTGCCTCGGTCAACTGTATGTGCCGTTATTGTGAAGTGGAAACGTCTAGAAGCAACAACGGCTCAGCTGCGAAGTGCTAGGCAACACAAGCTCACAGAAATGGTCTGCCAAGTTCTGAAGCACGTAGCGTGTAGAATGTATCTGTCTTTGAGTTCCAAACTGCCTCTGGAAGCGACGTCAACACAATGCATATTTGTCCGGAGCTTCATGAAATAGGTTTCCATGATTGGGCAGCCGCACACAAGCCTAAGCTCGCCATGCGCAATGCCAAGCGTTGGCTGGAGTGATGTAAAGTTCACCGCCATTGGACTCTGGAGCAGTGGATACACGCTCTCTGGAGTGGTGAATCACGCGTTACTATTTGGCAGTCCAACGGATTAATCTGGGTTTGACGGATGCCAGGAGAACGCATGCCCGAATGCATAGTGTCAACTGTAAAGTTTGGTGGAGGAGGAATAATGGTCTTGTGCTGTTTTTCATGGTTTGGGCTAGGCCCCTTAGTTCCAGTGAAGGGAAATCTTAACTCTACAGCATACAATGACATTCTAGATGATTCTGTGCTTCCAACTTTGTGGCAACAATTTGGGGAAGGCCCTTGCCTGTTTCAGCATGACAAGATTGACAAGATTGTCGAGATCGGTGTGGATGAACTTGACTGGCCTGCATAGAGCCCTGACCTCAACCCCATCGAACACATTTGGGATGAAATGGAATGCCGACTGTGAGCCAGGCCTAATCGCCAAACAACAGTGTCCGACCTCACCAATGTTCTTGTGCGTTGAATGAAAGCAAGTCTCTGCAGCAATGTTCCAACATCTAGTGGAAAGCCTTCCCAGAAGAATGGAGGCTGTTATAGCAGCAAACGGGGGACCTATCAGCATGTTAAATGTGCAACGAGATGGAAACAAACTCTGGACCACCTTTACTTCACATACAGAGACACATACAAAGCTCTCCCTCCATTTGGTAAATCCGACCATAATTCTATCCTCCTGATTCCTGCTTACAAGCTAAAATTAAAGCAGGAAGCACCAGTGACTCGGTCAATAAAAAAAGTGGTCAGATGAAGCAGATGCTGAACTACAGGACTGTTTTGCAGCACAGACTGGAATATGTTCCGGGATTCCTCCGATGGCATTGAGGAGTACACCACATCAGTCACTGGCTTTATCAATAAGTGCATTGATGATGTCGTCCCCACAGTGACCGTACGTACATACCCCAACCAGAAGCCATGGATTACAGGCAACATCCACACTGAGCTAAAGGCTAGAGCTGCCGCTTTCAAGGAGTGGGACTCTAACCCGGAAGCTTATAAGATGTCCCGCTATGCCCTCCGATGAACCATCAAACAGGCAAAGCGTCAATACAGGACTAAGATCGAATCGTACTACACCGGCTCCGATGCTCGTCCGATGACTGCACGGCGAGGCACGATTCCAACAACATCATTAAGTTTGCCGATGACACAACAGTGGTAAGCCTGATCACCGGCAACGGCAAAACAGCCTATAGGGAGGAGGTCAGAGACCTGGACGTGTGGTGCCAGGACAACAACCTCTCCATCAACGTGATCAAGACAAAGGAGATGATTGTGGGCTACAGGAAAAGGAGGACCGAGCATTCCCCCATTCTCATTGACAGGGCTGTGGTGGAGCAGGTTGAGAGCTTCAAGTTCCTTGGTGTCCACATCACCAGCAAACTAACATGGTCCAAGCACACCAAGACAGTCATGAAGAGGGCATGACAAAACCTAGTCCCCCTTAGGAGACTGAAAAGATTTGGCATGGGTCCTCAGATCCTGAAACGGTTCGACAACTGCACCATTGATAGCATCATGACTGGTTGCATCACTGCCTGGTATGATAGCTGCTCAGCCTCCGATCGCAAGGCACTACAGAGTGTAGTGCGTACGGTCCAGTACATCACTGGGGCCAAGCTTCCTGCCATCCAGGACCTCTATACCAGGCGGTGTCAGAGGAAGACCCTAAAAATTGTCAAAGACTCCAGCCACCCTAGTCATAGACTGTTCTCTCTGCTACCGCACAGCAAGCGGTACCGGAGTGACAAGTCTAGGTCCAAGAGGCTTCTCAACAGCTTCTACCCCCAAGCCATAAGACTCCTGAACACCTGATCAAATGGCTACCCAGACTATTTTGATTTCCCCCCCACCCCCTCTTTTACACCGCTGCTTCTCTCTGTTGATTATCTATGCATAGTCACTTTAATAACTACATGTACATATTACCTCAATTTCCTCAACTATCTGGTGTCCTCACACATTGACTCTCTACCGGTACCCCCTGTATATGGTCTCGATATTGTTATTTTACTGCTGCTCTTTAATTACTTGTTCCTTTTATTTCTTATTCATATTTTTTTTAAACTGCATTGTTGGTTAGGGGCTTGTAAGTTAGGGGCTTGTAAGTTAGGGGCTCGTAAGTCAGCCTTTCACTGTAAGGTCTGTTGTATTCGGCGCATGTGACTAATACAATTAGATTTGTCTTTTGATGTGTTTGACAACTCTACAGTATATTAATGCCCATGATTTTGCAATGAGATGTTCAATGAGCAGGTGCCCAGATACTTATTTGTCATGTAGTGTATCTAAGCCTGACTGAATACCAGCCGGTAACGCAGCGCAGGGCACATGCCCAGGGGCCCTGACCTCCAGGCCCCCCCCCCCATTGATTTTGTTAGTCACTCTCACTCAGATATCATTAACATAAGGCATAAGTCATGGCAAAATGTTTAGAATTGCAGGAAATTAGCTTTCAAACTTTTTTTTCTCTTCCCCTTTGACACAATTAGTAGAATTGAGTGAAATCTATTGGAAAATCACAGAAATGTCTCTCCGCCCCATCACAGAATGTGTGGAACTGCAGAAAACTTTATTTAAAACTGCAACATTCATTTTTATTTGGGGGGGGGGGAACTCAGGGTCTCAAGTTACTGTTGAGAGTTATGGAAACCATGTGTTTGATACCATCCCACTTATTCCGCTCCAGCCATTACAACGAGCCTGTCCTCCCCAGTTAAGGTGCCACCAACCTCCTGTGGCTACAGAGCAGTGTCACAGAGTTATATTTCTGAGGGAGAAAAAGAATAAGGCTGCAAAATGCAATACCAGTCTTCAACCACAGGGAGGCAGTGTAGTATTTAGAGTGCCGTTGTGCTGGAGGCGATGCAGAGGAGGTGTTTGTCATTGCATCAAAACACTGGCTGCCTTAAAATGAGAAGGAAGGTGCGCCTATAATACTGAGCTAAGATTCATTTAGTGTGATTCACGTAATTAATGGTTAAGATTAGTATTCGTATCCATCTATACAATTGAACAGTTTGTTTAGTGAGCTTCTTTTTTATTTATTTTTTACGTAAAAGACAACAGTAAAACCATCACATGGGTAATGTATAACAGGATATTATTGCAAGAGTTTAAATGTTTTGGATACATCAAAAACAGTAGGAAGTCAAAAGGAACACTGACATCACATCAAAATCAAAGGCAACATTCGGGGGGGGGGGGGTTGAAAATCAAAAAACAGAGATATTAAATGTAGCATGGGGTCTATGACAAATGCACTGCTCTAACATACACACTCCTGCTAAGGAATTGCCCGGCCGTTGCATATTTTACAAAGGAAGACAGCATTTAGGTCCTATATATAGGCCTACTACCCACCCATTAAACAGACAAGGCCCCCTGGGCAACAGATGCACTAGAGGTTTGTTTTTATATGAGAAGGAATGCAATATTTAAGCAAAGGCCTGATATCACAGAAGGAATAGGCTACTCACTGGGCACTGAGGGCAATTCAACGTCTATTCCACGTTGGTTCAATGTAATTTCATCGAAATGACGTGGAAACAACATTGATTTAACCAGCATGTGTGCCCAGTGTATATACCCTCAAGCCTGAGTCTAACGCAGGTCACAACACAGTGGCCATTTTGTGTCTATAAATCAAAATGCATGCAGTCACGCCGTGTCAAAACCCCATATTGGCTCTGCGATGCTCACTACGTTTGGAGAGTCAGCTTGCGCTATTGTTTAAGCGATGGGTCTGACGGAACTATCTCTGAGTGAGCTAGCTCTGTCAGCCAGTCTTCACGCCTGTCGGAAAGGCTCGGCTGTCAAATGCACTACGGCCGAGCGAGCGCATCTCTCTCCCCTTGTGTGAGTACGGGCTTGACCACAGAGAGGAGCCTCGCCGCCGCGCCAGCCAAGCGGAAGAGAGAGAAAGAGACCTCCCCCCGCTAGAGAGAGAGAGAGACGGATGGAAGGCCACCCCAGGACTCAAATAGGACGTGACATACCCAGAGAGGAGGGATGAAAAAAAGAAAGGTTAACTCTATCCTCTTTACAGTGCCTTGCGAAAGTATTCGGCCCCCTTGAACTTTGCGACCTTTTGCCACATTTCAGGCTTCAAACATAAAGATATAAAACTGTATTTTTTTGTGAAGAATCAACAACAAGTGGGACACAATCATGAAGTGGAACGACATTTATTGGATATTTCAAACTTTTTTAACAAATCAAAAACTGAAAAATTGGGCGTGCAAAATTATTCAGCCCCTTTACTTTCAGTGTAGCAAACTCTCTCCATAAGTTCAGTGAGGATCTCTGAATGATCCAATGTTGACCTAAATGACTAATAATGATAAATACAATCCACCTGTGTGTAATCAAGTCTCCGTATAAATGCACCTGCACTGTGATAGTCTCAGAGGTCCGTTAAAAGCGCAGAGAGCATCATGAAGAACAAGGAACACACCAGGCAGGTCCGAGATACTGTTGTAAAGAAGTTTAAAGCCGGATTTGGATACAAAAAGATTTCCCAAGCTTTAAACATCCCAAGGAGCACTGTGCAAGCGATCATATTGAAATGGAAGGAGTATCAGACCACTGCAAATCTACCAAGACCTGGCCGTCCCTCTAAACTTTCAGCTCATACAAGGAGAAGACTGATCAGAGATGCAGCCAAGAGGCCCATGATCACTCTGGATGAACTGCAGAGACCTACAGCTGAGGTGGGAGACTCTGTCCATAGGACAACAATCAGTTGTATATTGCACAAATCTGGCCTTTATGGAAGAGTGGCAAGAAGAAAGCCATTTCTTAAAGATATCCATAAAAAGTGTTGTTTAAAGTTTGCCACAAGCCACCTGGGAGACATACCAAACATGTGGAAGAAGGTGCTCTGGTCAGATGAAACCAAAATTGAACTTTTTGGCAACAATGCAAAACGTTATGTTTGGAGTAAAAGCAACACAGCTGAACACACCATCCCCACTGTCAAACATGGTGGTGGCAGCATCATGGTTTGGGCCTGCTTTTCTTCAGCAGGGACAGGGAAGATGGTTAAAATTGATGGGAAGATGGATGGAGCCAAATACAGGACCATTCTGGAAAAAAACCTGATGGAGTCTGCAAAAGACCTGAGACTGGGACGGAGATTTGTCTTCCAACAAGACAATGATACAAAACATAAAGCAAAATCTACAATGGAATGGTTCAAAAATAAACATATCCAGGTGTTAGAATGGCCAAGTCAAATTCCAGACCTGAATCCAATCGAGAATCTGTGGAAAGAACTGAAAACTGCTGTTCACAAATGCTCTCCATCCAACCTCACTGAGCTCGAGCTGTTTTGCAAGGAGGAATGGGAAAAAATTTCAGTCTCTCGATGTGCAAAACTGATAGAGACATACCCCAAGCGACGTACAGCTGTAATCGCAGCAAAAGGTGGCGCTACAAAGTATTAACTTAAGGGGGCTGAATAAGAGAGAGAGTGACACACCAGTAGGATGTTTGGGTAGCTTTGCCCTGACCATCAGTAGGATGTTAGGGTAGCTTTGCCCTGACCATCAGTAGGATGTTAGGGTAGCTTTGTCCTGGCCATCAGTAGGATGTTAGGGTAGCTTTGTCCTGGCCATCAGTAGGATGTTAGGGTAGCTTTGTCCTGACCATCAGTAGGATGTTAGGGTAGCTTTGTCCTGACCATCAGTAGGATGTTAGGGTAGCTTTGTCCTGACCATCAGTAGGATGTTAGGGTAGCTTTGTCCTGACCATCAGTAGGATGTTAGGGTAGCTTTGCCCTGACCATCAGTAGGATGTTAGGTTAGCTTTGTCCTGACCATCAGTAGGATGTTAGGATAGCTTTTTCCTGACCATCAGTAGGATGTTAGGGTAGCTTTGTCCTGACCATCAGTAGGATGTTAGGTTAGCTTTGTCCTGACCATCAGTAGGATGTTAGGGTAGCTTTGTCCTGACCATCAGTAGGATGTTAGGGTAGCTTTGTCCTGACCATCAGTAGGATGTTAGGGTAGCTTTGCCCTGACCATCAGTAGGATGTTAGGGTAGCTTTGTCCTGACCATCAGTAGGATGTTAGGGTAGCTTTGTCCTGACCATCAGTAGGATGTTAGGGTAGCTTTGTCCTGACCATCAGTAGGATGTTAGGGTAGCTTTGCCCTGACCATCAGTAGGATGTTAGGGTAGCTTTGTCCTGACCATGGACATTGTCAAGCCAGCTAAGAGGACAGCTCCTTTACTCAGTGCATTTCTGTTCTTCGCAAATGACAATACCCGATGAATAAATTATCCACAATAATGTTAATACCATTCAACAACGAAGTCTGCAATATTTACAAACATGAAATGTTTGGGGAATGTTTAGATGCATTTCTTATCCAGATAGACAAAGAGGGCAACCATGAAAGAGCACCAAATTACCTGAGGGGGATGAATAGGGGGAGGGGGAGGTGGAGGAGATAAAAAATAAAAATAAATCTCTGACGAAGGCCAAGAGGCCGACACGTAATCTTTAATAAAATATCTAGTGATACTAGCAAGTGCAGTGTGCGGGTTTCTCTTTTTTTCCAAGAGAGAAGATGGAAAGGAGAGCAGAGGAGAGGAGATGGAGAGGAACGAGAGATGGAGATGGACAGTCAGGGAGAGGAACGAGAGATGGAGATGGACAGTCAGGGAGATGGACAGTCATGGAGATGGACAGTCATGGAGATGGACAGTCATGGAGAGGGAAGAGAGATGGAGATGGACAGTCATGGAGAGGGAAGAGAGATGGAGATGGACAGTCAGGGAGATGGACAGTCATGGAGATGGACAGTCATGGAGATGGACAGTCATGAAGAGGGAAGAGAGATGGAGATGGACAGTCAGGGAGAGGAACAAGAGATGGAGATGGACAGTCAGGGAGATGAAAGAGAGATGGAGATAGACAGTCAAGAGGAGGAAAGACGGATGGAGATGGACAGTCAAGAAGAGGGAAGAGAGATGGAGATGGACAGTTAGGGAGATGAAAGAGGGATGGAGATGGACAGTCAGGGAGAGGGAAGAGGGATGGAGATGGACAGTCAGGGAGAGGGAAGAGGGATGGAGATGGAAAGTTAGGGAGAGGGAAGAGGGATGGAGATGGACAGTTAGGGAGAAGGAAGAGGGATGGAGATGGACAGTCAGGGAGAGGGAAGAGGGATGGAGATGGACAGTCAGAGAGATGTTTTATTTATTTTTTATTTAACCTTTATTTAACCAGGTAGGTTAGTTGAGAACAAGTTGTCATAAAAGAGGGAGGGAGATGGACTGCCAATGAGAGGAAACAGCTAGAGTAGAGAGTAGAGAGGAAACAGCTAGAGTAGAGAGGAAACAGCTAGAGTAGAGAGGAAACAGCTAGAGAAGAGAGTAGAGAGGAAACAGCTAGAGTAGAGAGTAGAGAGGAAACAGCTAGAGTAGAGAGGAAACAGCTAGAGTAGAGAGGAAACAGCTAGAGAAGAGAGTAGAGAGGAAACAGCTAGAGTAGAGAGTAGAGAGGAAACCGCTAGAGAAGAGAGTAGAGAGGAAACAGCTACAGTAGAGAGGAAACAGCTAGAGCAGAGAGGAAACAGCTAGAGTAGAGAGTAGAGAGGAAACAGCTAGAGTAGAGAGTAGAGAGGAAACAGCAGGAGTAGAGGGTAGAGAGGAAACAGCTAGAGTAGAGAGTAGAGAGGAAACTGCTAGAGAAGAGAGTAGAGAGGAAACAGCTACAGTAGAGAGGAAACAGCTAGAGCAGAGAGGAAACAGCTAG
Organism: Oncorhynchus mykiss; assembly: GCF_013265735.2. Lineage (NCBI taxonomy): Eukaryota > Metazoa > Chordata > Actinopteri > Salmoniformes > Salmonidae > Oncorhynchus > Oncorhynchus mykiss. The sequence continues at coordinate 56,976,922 of NC_048583.1, read as the reverse complement.
AGTAGAGAGTAGAGAGGAAACAGCTAGAGTAGAGAGTAGAGAGGAAACAGCAGGAGTAGAGAGTAGAGAGGAAACAGCTAGAGTAGAGAGTAGAGAGGAAACAGCAGGAGTAGAGAGTAGAGAGGAAACAGCTAGAGTAGAGAGGAAACAGCTAGAGTAGAGAGTAGAGGAAACAGCTAGAGTAGAGAGTAGCGAGGAAACAGCAGGAGTAGAGAGTAGAGAGGAAGCAGCTAGAGTAGAGAGGAAACAGCTAGAATAGAGTGTAGAGAGGAAACAGCTAGAGTAGAGAGTAGAGAGGAAACAGCTACAGTAGAGAGTAGAGAGGAAACAGCAGGAGTAGAGAGTAGAGAGGAAACAGCTAGAGTAGAGAGTAGAGAGGAAACAGCTAGAGTAGAGAGGAAACAGCTAGAGTAGAGAGTAGAGAGGAAACAGCTAGAGTAGAGAGTAGAGAGGAAACAGCAGGAGTAGAGAGTAGAGAGGAAGCAGCTAGAGTAGAGAGGAAACAGCTAGAATAGAGAGTAGAGAGGAAACAGCTAGAATAGAGAGTAGAGAGGAAACAGCTAGAGTAGAGAGTAGAGAGGAAACAGCTAGAGTAGAGAGGAAACAGCTAGAGTAGAGAGGAAACAGCTAGAGTAGAGAGGAAGCAGCTAGAGTAGAGAGGAAACAGCT
>NC_048583.1:56963753-56973753 GCF_013265735.2 Oncorhynchus mykiss | reverse complement strand
GATAGTTACTATAGAGATATAACTGATAGTTACTATAGAGATATAACTGATAGTTACTATAGAGATATAACTGATAGTTACTATAGAGATAATAGAGATATAACTGATAGTTACTATAGAGATATAACTGATAGTTACTATAGAGATATAACTGATAGTTACTATAGAGATATAACTGATAGTTACTATAGAGATATAACTGATAGTTACTATAGAGATATAACTGATAGTTACTATAGAGATAATAGAGATATAACTGATAGTTACTATAGAGATATAACTGATAGTTACTATAGAGATGATAGAGATATAACTGATAGTTACTATAGAGATATAACTGATAGTTACTATAGAGATAATAGAGATATAACTGATAGTTACTATAGAGATATAACTGATAGTTACTATAGAGATATAACTGATAGATACTATAGAGATGATAGAGATATAACTGATAGTTACTATAGAGATATAACTGATAGTTACTATAGAGATGATAGAGATATAACTGATAGTTACTATAGAGATAGTAGAGATATAACTGATAGTTACGATAGAGATAGAGATAGAACTGATAGTTTCTATAGAGATAGAAATGATAGTTACTATAGAGATAGAGATAGAACTTATACTTACTATAGAGATAATAGAGATATAACTGAGAGTTACTATAGACATAATAGAGATATAACTGAGAGTTACCATAGAGATAGAGATATAACTGAGAGTTACTATAGAGATAATAGAGATATAACTGATAGTTCTCTCCCTCCTACCTTCTTTCTCTCCCTCCTACCCTCTTTCTCTCTCCTCTTCCCCCCAATAGCTCATTAAGACAGACCCTCTTATCGGCGGGCACACTTGCTCCACCAAGGCTCCGAGCACGCACGCACACACACACACACACACACACACACACACACACACACAGAGTCTGTCTGCGTTCCGTTCTACACATAGAACGGAACGCGGCCCACGCGGAGGGAGGGGACAGAGAAAGAGAGATGGAGGGGAGAGAGAGAGAGGGAGGGAGGAAGGGGAGAGAGAAGGAGAGATAGGGAGGGAGGGGAGAGATAAAGAACATTAGAGAGGGAGGGGAGAGAGAAAGAGAGATGGAGGGGAGAGAGATAGAGAGATAGGGAGGGAGAGGAGAGAGAAAGCGAGAGAGGGAGGGAGGGAGGGGAGAAAGAAAGGGAGGGAGGGAGGGAGGGAGGGAGGGAGGGAGGGAGGGAGGGAGGGAGGGAGGGAGGGAGGGAGGTGAGGGAGAGCGAGAGAGAGAGAAAAAGCATTAGAGAGGGAGGGGAGAGAGAAGGAGAGATAGGGAGGGAGGGGAGAGAGAAATAGCATTAGAGAGGGAGGGGAGAGAGAAAGAGAGATGAGGGGGAGAGAGATAGAGAGATAGGGAGGGAGGGGAGAGAGAAAGAGAGGGAGGGAGATATGGAGGGAGGGAGAGGAGAGAGAAAGAGAGAAAGGGAGTGAGAGAGGGAGAGAGAGAAAGAGAGCGGGAAGGAGGGAGGGAGGGAGGGTGAAAGAGAGCGTGAGGGAGGGAGGGAGGTCGGGAGGAAGGGAGAGAAAGAGCATGAGAGAGGGAGGGGAGAGAGAAGGAGAGATAGGGAGGGAGGGGAGAGAGAAAGAGCATTAGAGAGGGAGGGGAGAGAGAAAGAGAGATGAGGGGGAGAGAGATAGACAGATAGGGAGGGAGGGAGGGGAGAGAGAAAGAGCATTAGAGAGGGAGGGGAGAGAGAAGGAGAGATAGGGATGGAGGGGAGAGAGAAAGAGCATTAGAGAGGGAGGGGAGAGAGAAAGAGAGATGAGGGGGAGAGAGATAGAGAGATAGGGAGGGGAGAGAGAAAGAGCATTAGAGAGGGAGGGGAGAGAGAAGGAGAGATAGGGAGGGAGGGGAGAGAGAAAGAGCATTAGAGAGGGAGGGGAGAGAGAAAGAGAGATGAGGGGGAGAGAGATAGAGAGATAGGGAGGGGAGAGAGAAAGAGCATTAGAGAGGGAGGGGAGAGAGAAAGAGAGATGAGGGGGAGAGAGATAGAGAGATAGGGAGGGAGGGAGGGGAGAGAGAAAGAGCATTAGAGAGGGAGGGGAGAGAGAAAGAGAGATGGGGGAGAGAGATAGAGAGATAGGGAGGGAGGGAGAGGAGAGAGAAAGAGAGGGAGGGAGGGAGATAGAGAGATAGGGAGGGAGGGAGAGGAGAGAGAAAGAGAGATAAGGAGTGAGAGAGGGGAGAGAGAAAGAGAGCGGGAAGGAGGGAGGGAGGGAGGGAGGGAGGGAGGGAGGGAGGGTGAAAGAGAGCGTGAGGGAGGGAGTGTTAGAGTACTCAGGACACCAGCGGTGCTCCAGAAGTCTTTGATGTTCTGCAAATTTCAAATTTAATTATAGCGAACCCCCACCTCTTCCTCTCCTTTCCTCATCCGCCTCTCCTCCCCTCCATGCTCTCCTCTCCTCTTGTGCTTAAACAAGCTTTACTGCCTCACGTTTTTTTTTTGTTGCTTTAAATACGCACACACTTTTTGCATTTTTTTGTTACTGTGCGGAAGTTAAGAGACTACATGCCCTGCAGTAGGGGTTAATTATTCATTGGGATGTGTGTGTGTTTGAGTCTGTGTGTGTGTGTGTGGCAGGCCAGCAGTGGGGTAGAATCTGGGTCGTGTTGAGATGACCATGGTACAGTATCTTGGTAGCCTCTAGTGCTTATTGCCAAGCCAACCAACCACATCTCTCCATGGATGGGAATGTGCTTTCAGGGGGGGTCTCTCTCTCACACACACACACACACACACACACAGTCACAGCTATTATGCAAATGACCAATTCTTCGAAAACTATTTTTTATTATTTCACGTTTATTTAACTCGGCAAGTCAGTTAAGAACATATTCATATTTACAATGACGGCCTACCCCGGCCAAACCCGGCCTACCCCGGCCTACCCCGGCCAAACCCGGCCTAACCCGGCCTACCCTGGCCTACCACGGCCTAACCCGGCCTACCCCGGCCTACCACGGCCTAACCCGGCCTAACCCGGCCAAACCCGGACAACACTGGGCCTACCCCGGCCAAACCCGGACAACACTGGGCCAATTGTGCGCCGACCTATGGGACTCCCAATCGCGGCCAGATGATACAACCTGGATTCAAACCAGGTACTGTAGTGATGCCTTAGATTCGCTGCGCCACTCGGGAGAAACCTCTCTGATGTGCTTTGGAACTGTCTGAATGAGGACTCGGGTCACATAGAAAATACTAACCATTTACTGCATCATAGAGACACAGTATTCCTACTACGGCAGGATCGTTCGTATTCATGCAACAAAAAAACGGAAAAAAAAAAAATGTTTCTCATTGGACAAGTAGTCTCTGTTTCAGTCCATTATTTTCCATTTGGTGCCTAATGAATACGACCCAGTTCTACAAGACAACCATCTCTCAATCAATCAATGAAACTGTATTGGTCATATACACACACAGTTTACAGCATGTGTAAAAAGGTGCAGTACAATAATCAAGATCAATGATAAAAAGTTAAATAAAAAATATTTAGTCCTCTCTAGCTAGAATATGCAATGAAATTAACCAAAACTAACCAACAACAATTAATCAAAACTAACCAACAACAATTAATCAAAACTAACCAACAACAATTAATCAAAACTAACCAACAAGGCCTTAAGCTCCCTGTGAAGGAAACATTTCACGGACCTTTATTGTCAACCGTTTGAACTTTTGTGATCTTGAACGACCCCAACGGCAGCAGGCCCCCTTATCCGTTGGTACAGCCAGGTACTTCCATTTGGAAGACTGGGGTTAGAGGTTAGCCTCTCAATAACAACGCCTGGGGTTATACTACGTGACATGTAACGCGGAATATCTCTAATGACAAGAATTAGAGAAGCTCAGTTATCGAGAAGTTAGAATAAAATCAGCGCTTGACCAGTGTCGATGAGTCAGCTCTGGAAGGTCATGGATCTTTACACATGCTAATAGCTCTCCAAACGTCAGTGTTTTTGTTACTCTTGCTGCTCTGGATCTTGGCATTTCTCCAATGTATAAATGTATAAAAAACTATTCTAGAAACAATGGCTAGTCATGGTTTATAGACATGGTCTGGCAGTCAATAAATGTCATTTTTAAAGTGAATTACGACCTCTCTCTATTCAGTTTCAACTGAACTCATCCAACTTTAACTGCACTAACTGGCTAGCAAGCTTAGCTCGTAGCTAGCTTGGTAGAACATGGTTGGCAAATAGGCAATATTTTTTTATTTATTTATTTTTATTTCACCTTTATTTATTTTGGCTAACTAAGTAAAATTGTACAGCCAGCTTTTTTCTATATCTATATGCTGTTACAATTACCAAACGTTTGGATAAACAAATTATTTATGAAACCATGATGTGATGTATGACAGGATTGGATGTTGTATGCAATTTCAATTGCGTTTGAATTGCTTTGTGTATCAGCAAAGTTGCTTGAGTTGATGTCACTCTATTGCAAATTGCATCTGCAACAGAAATTGATTCCAAATTGCTTTGTGTGACACCCCGAGTTTCTCCATATCTCTCTCTCTCTCTCTCTCTCTCTCTCTCTCTCTCTCGGCACATGAATTCAAACCGACTCTGAAATGGACATGTACCTCCATCTCTTCCTATTCAATGGGGAATGGAATTGCCATGGTAACAGTTTACTCCCGGGGTCATGGACCAGGGGGCTGTCAGTTTTTCCTGACGGCGACCCCCCACCCCCCCGGCCTTGGGTCAAAGGCTGGGGTGGCAGCTGAGACCAAAGAGGAGACCGAGGGGGGACAGGGGGGACGCAATCAGATCACAGTGCAGAGACTGATGCACACACACACACACACACACACACACACACACACACACACACACACACACACACACACACACACACACACACACACACACACACACACACACACACACACACCCCAGGCCCAAACCCACAAACATCTCCTGACCAACACACAGGACCGAAGGTCCGTCTGTCCTTCCGGTCGTGTGCCCCAGACCCTGAGGGGGAGTCACAGTGTCAACCCCATCACCAGTGGCTGTCACAGAAGGACACACACAAGAGTGTGTGTGTGTGTGCGTGTTCGGGCGGTCAGCAGCTGTTGACAGTGACCTGACTCAACAAAAAACAACAACAGGGACAACCGATTTCTCACTGCTGACGTCTCTGATGTATCAAACACTGTGTCAAACACTGGCATCAAAAGTTTCATCTGACGGTCTGGAGACACATCTCTTCAGTGCAACTGACTCACCCAAAATGGTGCCACGGTAGTAACCCAAAACGGTTACTTTCATGATACATGGCTTACAGAATGGCTTGCATGGCTGCAAGTGGTTCTATGTTATGGAATGGTTATAAGTTGCTAGCAATGCATCATGACTTGCTGGAGAGAAGCAAACCAACATGGCATGTGACATCAAGTGTCTATGAGTCCGATAAACACGTTACCATGAAGTGGACTGGGGTGTGATTTGGTGAGTGTAGTGTAAGAGGAAGGTATAACCCTTTGGTGAGTGTAGTGTAAGAGGAAGGTATAACCCTTTGGTGAGTGTAGTGTAAGAGGAAGGTATAACCCTTTGGTGAGTGTAGTGTAGTGCGAGTAGTGTAGTGTGGTGCGAGTAGTGTAGTGTAGTGTAGTGTAGTGTGGTGTGAGTAGTGTAGTGTGAGTAGTGTAGTGTGAGTGGTGTAGTGTGAGTGGTGTAGTGTGAGTGGTGTAGTGTAGTGTAGTGTGAGTAGTGTAATGTAGTGTGGGTAGTGTAATGTAGTGTGAGTAGTGTAATGTAGTGTAGTGTGGGTAGTGTAATGTAGTGTAGTGTGAGTAGTGTAGTGTGCGTAGTGTAGTGTAGTGTGGTGTGAGTAGTGTAGTGTGGTGTGAGTGGTGTAGTGTAAGTAGTGTAGTGTGAGTAGTGTAGTGTGAGTGGTGTAGTGTAGTGTATTGTAGTGTGAGGAGTGTAGTGTGAGTAGTGTAGTGTGAGTAGTGTACTGTGGTGTGAGTGGTGTAGTGTAAGTAGTGTAGTGTGAGTAGTGTAGTGTGAGTGGTGTAGTGTAGTGTATTGTAGTGTGAGTAGTGTAGTGTGAGTGGTGTAGTGTAGTGTATTGTAGTGTGAGGAGTGTAGTGTGAGTAGTGTAGTGTGAGTAGTGTAGTGTGAGTAGTGTAGTGTGAGTAGTGTAGTGTGAGTAGTGTAGTGTATTGTAGTGTGAGGAGTGTAGTGTGAGTGGTGTAGTGTAGTGTATTGTAGTGTGAGGAGTGTAGTGTGAGTAGTGTAGTGTGAGTAGTGTAGTGTGAGTAGTGTAGTGTATTGTAGTGTGAGGAGTGTAGTGTAGTGTATTGTAGTGTGAGTAGTGTAGTGTAATGTGAGTAATGTATTGTGAGTAGTGTAGTGTAATGTGAGTAGTCTAGTGTGAGTGGTGTAATGTAGTGTGAGTTGTGTAGTGTAGTGTGAGGAGTGTAGTGTAGTGTGAGTATTGTAGTGTGAGTGGTGTAGTGTAGTGTGAGTAGTGTAGTGTAATGTGAGTTTTGTAGTGTGAGTGGTGTAATGTAGTGTGAGTTGTGTAGTGTAGTGTGAGGAGTGTAGTGTAGTGTGAGTAGTGTAGTGTGAGTGGTGTAGTGTGAGTAGTGTGAGTAGTGTAGTGTGAGTGGTGTAGTGTGAGTAGTGTAGTGTAGTGTGAGTAGTGTGAGTAGTTTAGTGTGAGTAGTGTAGTTTAGTGTGAGTAGTTTAGTGTGAGTAGTGTAGTGTATTGTGAGTGCACAATCATGGGTGGGCATATGCCCTCCCATGCCTGCGCCTCTGCACACTCATGTGAAATCCATAGATTAGGGCCTAATGAATTCAATTGAATTGACTGATTTCCTATTAAGTGAACTGTAACTCAGTAAAAATTTTGAAATTGTTGCATTTAGAGTTTATATTTTTTTTCAGTATATTTCTGGGACAGACAGTGTATCTGTTTCTCATTCTCAGGTTGCTAGAGTGCCTTGTCAAGAAGCTGTGCTCTGGAGCTTCTCAATATTTTCATCAGCTTTAGGTCAGACGCGTTGGAGAAGACTTGGCTACCGTATACGTGCAGATCACACGAGGACGGCTCATAATAATGGCTGGAACGGAGTAAATGGAATGGTATTAATCACATGGAAACTGTTCGATTCCATTCCATTTATTTTGTTCCAGTCTTTAGTTTGAGCCCGTCCTCCTCAATTAAGGTGCCACCAGCAGCCTGTGGTACAGATCCCACATTTTCATTTTAGCCAGTTTCACACAGCAGGAAAATAACAGGAACAGGAAATGGGAATTGTTATGTGGGTTATAATTTATCAAATCAAATCAAATTGTATTTGTTACATGCGCCTACTACAACAGGTGTAGAAAATATTACTGCCTCCCGAGTGGCGCAGTGGTCTAGCTGTGCCACTAGAGATCCTAGTTCGAGTCCAGGCTCTGTCGCAGCCGGGCCGCGACCGGGAGACCAATAGGGCGGCGCACAATTGGCCCAGCGTTGTCCGGGTTAGGGGAGGATTTGGCCAGCAGGGATGTTCTTGTCCCATTGCGCACTAGCGACTCCTGTGGCATGCCGGGCACAATGCACGCTGACACAGTCGCCATGTGTACGGTGTTTCCTCTGATACATTGGTGCGGCTGGCTTACGGTTTAAGGGGCATTGTGTCAAGAAGCAGTGCGGCTTGGCTGGGTTGTGTTTTGGAGGACGCACGGCTCTCAACCTTTGCCTCGCCTAAGTCCGTATGGGAGTTTTAAAAAAAAAGTTTAAGAAGAAGATTGACTAAATAAACAAAAGTTAAAAAATGTAATAAAAAGTAACAATAAAATATCAATAAAGACGCTCGGTACCGAGTCAATGTGGGGGGAACAGGTTATGACATTTTATATAGGGGTTGATACATTTTTCGTTAGGGGAAATCACATCTGACATTTTAAAGTGGAAATTACAAACTTAAGCATTATTTTTAAACCTTGAATACACTACATTTCTTCCTGTGCATGAATATTCCTGCAACAATAGGATGACCAAATTAAGATACAGCATCTGTACTGCTAAGCAGCCAAATAGCTTGCGTCTATTTTCTGCTTTTCAAATGCCACTATCCCGGGGACGTTTGGCATCGGAGTCTCTGTATGGCAATCTGTCCCTCTATGAATCTCTCGCTCTTTCCATCTTTACCTCACTTCTCATCTCTTACTCCTTCCCTTTCACTCCATCTCCTCTCTATTGCTTCCCCTCTCTGTCCCTCTTCTCATTCCTTCTACCATCCATCCCTACCTCATATTCTCTCTCTCTCTCTCTCTCTCTCTCTCTCTCTCTCTCTCTCTCTCTCTCCCTCCCCCCCTCCCTCCCTCCCTCCCTCCCTCCCTCCCTTCAGTGTGATGAGACTCATGGCCGCCACCATCGCTTCCTTTAAAGGGCACAACGCCGCTCTCTGATTGGCGGCCTCGACGATCGTTGCCCATGACCTTCCCGTGTGACCTCAGGGGTAGCTAACCAGCCACCGCCATGGCAACCACCTCCATTGCCACCTCACGCCCCACATGACTCACACCATGACACTGGATGACAAACGGTTAATGACAATATTTTGGAAGCAAAAAGGACTAGGAGAGTGGATTTTTAAAATAAGAGGACTAGGAGAGTGGATTTTTAAAATAAAAGGACTAGGAGAATGGATTTTTAAATAAAAGGACTATGAGAGTTGGTTTTTAAAATAAAAGGACTAGGAGAATGCATTTTTTACATAAAAGGACTAGGAGAGACTGGGTTTTTTAAATTAAGGAAGGAAGGAAAGATATTAAAATAGGAGTAGAGCAGAAACAAAATATAATTGAATAGGATAGAATGGATTATAATAAAATAGAATGATTATAATAAAATAGAATGTAATAGAATAGAATGTAATAGAATAGGATAGAATGGAATAGAATAGGATAGAATGGAATAGAATAGGATAGAATGGAATAGAATATAATAAAATAGAATGATTATAATAAAATAGAATGTAATAGAATAGGATAGAATGGAATAGAATCAAATAGAATGGAATAGAATAGGATAGAATGGAATAGAATGGAATAGGATGTAATGGAATATAATAAAATAGAATACAATTAAATAGGATAGAATACAATAAAATCTTATGTAATAGTTTTCATTTAGAGACTGTGGTTGAGGAAAGGGAGGTCAGTGATGAAACAAAAGAATACCAGGAAAGATAAATTGGGTCACTGTCGAAACACAGACATTATGCACGGCATAAATATACTTAGGCCTATATCACGATGAGTTATTGTAAATCATTTTGATGACATCTTCTCTCTCTTAACTCGGAGCCCAAAAATATGTTCAAAATCCCCATCTTTTCCTTCCTTCATTCTCTTCATTTTTAGGGGTTCTTCTTTTTGTCCCGCATCCAACAAAGAGCATCAGAAATGATTAATGAGACCTTCCCTGTTCCTCTTGAATAATGCATGGTGGTGCTTCTGAAAACAGAGGGTGTAACAGTGGTGTAGAGGGAGCTAGGGGTTACCCCACCAGCCCACTTTTCACAAAAGGTCACCCATCCAACCTGCGCCCTAAAAAACCAACAAGACCTAAAAAACCTTCCCCCCTTCCCGACACCCTCCCCCACAAAAATCCCCAAATGCTGCAGCAAAAGAGGAGTACAAATGTTTTTTCCCTCCAGGCTCTAGGGAGCTGACTAGTGAGATGTGACTACTCTCCCCAACAACACATCTCGCCTGCGTCCCCCATGGAACACTGCTCCCTATATAGTGAAACAGTGTGCCAATTGAGGCACTGCCCTCTTGGCTGAGCTTTAAACCCTCAAGAGTTTCCTACTCCTATGTTCTCCAGAAAGAAAATGTCTTTCAGTACTAACTCTGGCACGCACGCACACCCTCCTCCCTGCAGCTAGCTTCCTCCTTCAGGCTGCTGTTGGATGTCCTTAAAGCCCCTCT
>NC_048583.1:56953753-56961253 GCF_013265735.2 Oncorhynchus mykiss | reverse complement strand
GCAGAGGAGAGGACATCTCAGAGCCACTCAGTGTCACAGCCAGCATAGCTAAGAGCAGAACAGAGCAGAACAGATCAGGACAGATCAGGACAGAACAGAGTGGAATGGAGCAGAACAGAGCAGGACCAAACATAACAGAGCAGAACAGAGAAGAACAGAGCAGGACAGAACAGAGCAGGACAGAACAGGACAGAGCAGGACAGGACAGAGCAGGACAGGACAGAGCAGAGCAGGACAGAACAGAACAGAAATGAGCAGAGCAGGACAGAACAGAACAGAGCAGGACAGAACAGAGCAGGACAGAACAGAGCAGGACAGGACAGAGCAGGACAAAACAGAACAGAGCAGGACAGAACAGAGCAGGACAGGACAGAGCAGAGCAGGACAGAACAGAGCAGGACAGGACAGAGCAGGACATGACAGAGCAGGACAGGACAGAGCAGAGCAGGACAGAACAGAACAGAAATGAGCAGAGCAGGACAGAACAGGACAGGACAGGACAGAGCAGAGCAGGACAGAACAGAACAGAACAGAAATGAGCAGAGCAGGACAGAACAGAGCAGGACAGGACAGAGCAGAGCAGGACAGAACAGAGCAGGACAGGACAGAGCAGAGCAGGACAGAACAGAGCAGGACAGAGCAGAGCAGGACAGGACAGAGCAGGACAGGACAGAGCAGAGCAGGACAGAACAGAAATGAGCAGAGCAGGACAGAACAGAGCAGGACAGAACAGAACAGGACAGAGCTGAGCAGAACAGGACAGAACAGAACAGGACAGAACAGGACAGGACAGAACAGGACAGAACAGAGCAGGACAGAACAGAACACGACAGAACACGACAGGACAGAACAGAGCAGGACAGAACAGGACAGGACAGGACAGGACAGAAAAGGACAGGACAGAACAGAACAGATCAGATCAGGATAGAGCTGAGCAGAACAGGACAGGACAGAACAGGACAGAACAGGACAGAGCAGGACAGGACAGAACTGAGCAGAACAGGATAGAACAGGGCAGAACAGGACAGAACAGGACAGGACAGAGCTGAGCAGAACAGGACAGAACAGGACAAAACAGAACAGGACAGAGCTGAGCAGAACAGGACAGGACAGAACAGGACAGAGCTGAGCAGAACAGGACAGAACAGGACAAAACAGAACAGGACAGAGCTGAGCAGAACAGGACAGGACAGAGCTGAGCAGAACAGGGCAGGACAGAGCTGAGCAGAACAGGACAGGACAGAGCTGAGCAGAACAGGATAGAACAGGGCAGAACAGGACAGAACAGGACAGGACAGAGCTGAGCAGAACAGGACAGAACAGGACAAAACAGAACAGGACAGAACAGGACAGAGCTGAGCAGAACAGGACAGGACAGAACAGGACAGGACAGGACAGAGCTGAGCAGAACAGGACAGAACAGGACAAAACAGAACAGGACAGAGCTGAGCAGAACAGAACAGGACAGGACAGAGCTGAGCAGAACAGGGCAGGACAGAGCTGAGCAGAACAGGACAGGACAGAGCTGAGCAGAACAGGACAGGACAGAGCTGAGCAGAACAGGACAGAATAGAGCTGGACAGGACAGAACTGAGCAGAAGAGGACATGACAGGACAGAGCTGAGCAGGACAGAACAGAATAGAGCTGGACAGGACAGAGCTGAGCAGAAGAGGACATGACAGGACAGAGCTGAGCAGGACAGAACAGAATAGAGCTAGACAGGACAGAGCTGAGCAGAATAGGACATGACAGGACAGAGCTGAGCAGAACAGGACAGGACAGAGCTGAGCAGGATAGAGCAGAACAGGGCAGAGCATAGCACGTGGGTAGGATAGGGGGCAGTCGCAATCCTGCAGGAAAATCTCCTAATCCAAGCACACTTTTATTGTTTTTCGGAAGACATGGTCTCTCCTACCACAGAATACACAAAGCACAAAAATAGAGCGTTTCAACCGATTGATATTCCCAAAGAAAATTGGGAGAACTTGAAAGCCAAGCTATAAGGTATAAAGCGCATCTATATGGCACTAAAACCCACAGTAACACACACACACACACACACACACACACACGTATTCTATTTAAAACAATAGGGTAGCAGTTAGTACCCAGGATAGCAGTCAGTACCCAGGATAGCAGTCAGTACCCAGGATAGCAGTCAGTACCCAGAATAGCAGCCAGTACCCAGGATAGTAGTCAGTGCCCAGGATAGCAGCCAGTACCCAGGATAGCAGTCAGTACCCAGGATAGTAGCCAGTACCCAGGATAGTAGTCAGTACCCAGGATAGTAGTCAGTATCCAGGATAGTAGCCAGTACCCAGGATAGTAGTCAGTACCCATAGTAGCAGCCAGTACCCAGGGTAGCAGTTAGTGCCCAGGATAGCAGTCAGTACCCAGGATAGCAGTCAGTACCCAGGAAAGCAGTCAGTACCCAGGAAAGTAATCAGTATCCAGGATAGTAGCCAGTACCCAGGATAGTAGTCAGTGCCCAGGATAGCAGTCAGTACCCAGGATAGCAGTCAGTACCCAGGATAGCAGTCAGTATCCAGGATAGTAGCCAGTACCCAGGATAGTAGTCAGTACCCAGGATAGTAGTCAGTACCCAGGATAGTAGTCAGTACCCAGGGTAGTAGTCAGTACTCAGGATAGTAGTCAGTACCCAGGATAGCAGTCAGTACCCAGGATAGTAGTTAGTACCCAGGATAGTAGTCAGTACCCAGGATGGCAGCCAGTACCCAGGATAGCAGTCAGTACCCAGGATAGTAGCCAGTACCCAGGGTAGCAGTCAGTACCCAGGATAGTAGTCAGTACCCAGGATAGTAGCCAGTACCCAGGGTAGCAGTCAGTACCCAGGATAGTAGTCAGTACCCAGGATAGTAGTCAGTACCCAGGATAGTAGTCAGTACCCATAGTAGCAGCCAGTACCCAGGGTAGCAGTTAGTACCCAGGATAGCAGTCAGTACCCAGGATAGCAGCCAGTACCCAGGATAGCAGCCAGTACCCAGGATAGCAGCCAGTACCCAGGATAGCAGCCAGTAACCAGGATAGCAGCCAGTAACCAGGATAGCGCTGTGGCCCTCAGGCCTGCTGGGGCTGTGTGCGTGCCAACCCAGAGACCAACCACTTCACTCTGCTGCTATTTTTGCTCCTCTCTTATGTAACCCGTTGCTGACGTGCAGGACAGAAGAGAAAGAGATGGAGGAAGGGGCTGGGAGAAGGGAGAGCACCCCCTGAGGAAACACACACTGAAACGTGCGCTTGTTAGTGCTGGCACAAGCAGGCTCTCTCTCTCTCTCTCTAATTCTCTCCTTCTCTCTCTCTCTCTCTAGTTCCCTCCCGTTCTTTCTCTCTTTCTCTCGCTTTCTCTAGTTCCTTCTTTCTCTCCCCAGTTCTCTATTTCTCCTTCTCTCTTTTTCTCTCTCTCTCTCTCTAGTTCTTTCTCTCTCTCTCTAGTTATTTCTCTCTCTCTAGTTCCCTCTCTCTCTCTAGTTCTTTATTTCCCTCTAGTTCCCTCTCTCTCTCTAGTTCCCTCTCTCTCTCTAGTTCTTTCTCTCTCTCTAGTTCCCTCTCTCTCTCTAGTTCTTTCTCTCTCTCTAGTTCCCTCGATATCTCTAGTTCTCTCTCTCTCTCTCTCTAGTTCTCTCTCTAGTTCAATTCAATTCAAGGGGTTTTATTGGCATGGGAAACATATGTTAACATTGCCAAAGCAAGTGAAGTAGATAATATTCAAAAGTGAAATAAACAATAAAAATGAACAATAAACATTACACTCACAGAAGTTCCAAAAGAATAAAGACATTTAAAATGTCATATTATATATATATATATATATATATATATATATATATATATATATATATATATATATATATATATATATATATATACAGTGTTGTAATGATGTGCAAATGGTCAAAGTACACAAGGGAAAACAAATAAACATACATTTGGATTGTATTTACAATGGTGTTCTTCACTGGTTGCCCTTCAAAGGTCACAAATCTTGCTGCTGTGATGGCACACTGTGTTATCAAAATCAGGTTTGTTTCCGAATTCTTTGTGGATCTGTGTAATCTGAGGGAAATATGTGTCTCTAATATGGTCATACATTTCGCAGGAGGTTATGAAGTGTAGCTCAGTTTCCACCTCATGGTGTGGGCAGTGCACATAGCCTGTCTTTCTCAATAGCAAGGCTATGCTCACTGAGTCTGTACATAGTCAAAGCTTTCTTTAAGTTTGGGTCAGTCACAGTGGTCAGGTATTCTGTGTACTCTCTGTTCAGGGCCAGGGTTTTTTTTGTTAATTCTTTCCAATGTATCAGGTAATTATCTTTTTGTTTTCTCATGATTTGGTTGGGTCTAATTGTGTTGCTGTCCTGGGGCTCTGTGGGGTGTGTTTGTGTTTGTGAACAGAGCCCCAGGACCAGCTTGCTTAGGGGACTCTTCTCCAGGTTCATCTCTCTGTAGGTGATAGCTGTGTTATGGAAGGTTTGGGAATCGCTTCCTTTAGGTGGTTGTAGAATTTAACGGCTCTTTTCTGGATTTTGATAATTAGCAGGTATCGGCCTAATTGTGCTCTGCATGCATTATTTGGTGTTTTACGTTGTACACAGAGGATATTTTTGCAGAATTCTGCATGCAAAGTCTCAATTTGGTGTTTGTCCCATTTTGTGAATTCTTGGTTGGTGAGCAGACCCCAGACCACAAAGGGCAATGTGTTCTCTAACTGATTCAAGTATTTTTAGCCAGATCCTAACTGGTATGTTGCATTTTATGTTCCTTTTGATGGCATAGAATGCCCTTCTTGCCTTGTCTTCCAGATCGTTCACAGCTTTGTGGAAGTTACCTGTGGCGCTGATGTTTAGGCCAAGGTATGTATAGTTTTTTGTGTGCTCTAGGGCAACGATGTCTAGATGGAATTTGTATTTGTGGCCCTGGCGACTGGACCTTTTTTGGAACACCATTATTTTGGTCTTACTGAGTTTTACTGTCAGGGCCCAGGTCTGGCAGAATCTGTGCAGAATATCTAGATGCTGCTGTAGGCCCTCCTTGGTTGGTGACAGAATCACCAGATCATCAGCAAACAGTAGACATTTGACTTCAGATTCTAGTAGGGTGAGGCTGGGTTCTGCAGACTGTTCTAGTGCCCTTGCCAATTTGTTGATATATATGTTAAAGAGGGTGGGGCATAAGCTGCATCCTTGTCTCACCCCATGGCCCTGTGGAAAGAAACTTTTTTGTGTGTGCCTATTTTAACCAAACTCTTGTTGTTTGTGTACATTGATTTTATAATGTGGTATGTTTTTCTCCCAACACCACTTTCCATCAATTTGTATAGCAGACCCTCATGCAAAAATTGAGTCGAAGGCTTTTTTGAAATCAACAAAGTATGAGAAGACTTTGCCTTTGCTTTGGTTTGTTTGTTTGTCAATTAGGGTGTGCAAGGTGAATATGTGGTCTGTCGTACGATAATTTGTTAAAAAGCCAAATTGACATTTGCTCAGTACATTGTTTTCACTGAGGAAATGCACGAGTCTGCTGTTAATGATACTTTAGAGGATTTTCCCAAGGTTGCTGTTGACGCATATCCCACAGTAGTTATCGGGGTCAAATTTGTCTCCACTTTTGTGGATTGGGGTGATCGGTCTTTGGTTCTCTCTCTAGTTCTCTCTTTCCCTCTCTCTCTAGTTCTCGCTTTCACTCTCTCTCTAGTTCTCGGTTTCACTCTCTCTCTAGTTCTCTCTTTCTCTCTCTCTCCCCCCTCTCTCTCTAGTTCTCTCTTTCTCTCTCTAGTTCTCTCTTCCTCGCTCTCTTTCTCTCTCTCTAGTTCTCTCTTTCTCTCTCTCTAGTTTTCTCTTTCTCTCTTTCTAGTTCTCTTTTTCTCTCTCTCTAGTTCCCTCTCTCTCTCTCTATAGTTCTCTCTTTCTATCTCTCTAGTTCCCTCTTTCTCTCTTTCTAGTTCTCTTTTTCTCTCTCTCTAGTTCCCTCTCTTTCTCTCTCTCTAGTTCCCTCTCTCTCTCTCTAGTTCCCTCTCTCTCTCTCTCTAGTTCCCTCTCTCTCTCTCTAGCTCCCTCTCTCTCTCTAGTTCCCTCTCTCTCTCTCTATAGTTCTCTCTTTCTATCTCTCTAGTTCCCTCTTTCTCTCTCTCTAGTTCTCTCTTTCTCTCTCTCTAGTTCCCTCTCTTCCTCTCTCTCTAGTTCCCTCTCTTTCTCTCTCTCTAGTTCCCTCTCTCTCTCTCTCTAGTTCCCTCTCTCTCTCTCTCTAGTTCCCCCTCTCTCTCTCTCTAGTTCCCTCTCTCTCTAGTTCCCTCTCTCTCTAGTTCCCTCTCTATCTAGTTCCCTCTTTTTCTCTCTCTAGTTCTCTCTTTCTCTCTCTCTAGTTCCCTCTCTCTCTAGTTCCCTCTCTTTCTCTCTCTCTAGTTCCCTCTATCTCTCTAGTTCCCTCTCTTTCTCTTTCTCTAGTTCCCTCTCTTTCTCTATCTCTCTAGTTCCCTCTCTTTCTCTCTCTCTAGTTCCCTCTCTTTCTCTCTCTCTAGTTCCCTCTCTTTCTCTCTCTCTAGTTCCCTCTCTCTCTCTCTCTAGTTCCCTCTCTCTCTCTCTCTAGTTCCCCCTCTCTCTCTCTCTCTAGTTCCCTCTCTCTCTAGTTCCCTCTCTTTCTCTCTCTCTAGTTCTCTCTTTCTCTCTCTCTAGTTCCCTCTCTTTCTCTCTCTCTAGTTCTCTCTTTCTCTCTAGTTCCCTCTCTCTCTCTAGTTCCCTCTCTCTCTCTTTCTCTCTCTCTAGTTCCCTCTCTTTCTCTCTCTCTAGTAGGGGTTAGTAGCAGGGGGATCAGTGAGGACGAGAGCCCAGCTGATTCTCCAGATAACCCTGTTAGAATGTTTGCTGGACTGTTGTAGTCTATTTATATTTATCTAGTGTTTAATGTGTATTTTATGTTGTATTATACAGGGCGCATTTGGAAAACAGACCTAGGTCTCAACAGAGCAGCTCAGAAGAGGGTTGGCATACTGTGGATGACCCACCCACACACACACACTGAGGATCATGGAGAGAGACAGGGGGAGATGCTCTGTTTGTCTGCTGATTTCATTACTGTGTGTTCGAAGTCGATTGCCTAATTTGTATTTGTGTGCCTACGTGTGCTCTAAATAAAACCACATCATTCAGCAGACACTTTACTATCACCATTCAAAACGCAAATGGCTGGCTCATCAAATGGCTGGCCCTTCAAATGGCTGGTCCCTCAAATGGCTGGCCCCTCAACTGGCTGGCCCCTCAACTGGCTGGCCCTTCAAATGACTGGCCTCTCAAATGGCTGGCCCATCAAATGGAAAGCCCCTAAAGAGGGGGTGAGGGGGTGAGGGGAGGTAAGAGGGGGTGAGGGGAGGTAAGAGGGGATGAGGGATGGAAGTAGATGGGTTTTGAGAGTTTGTGTAGACGAATATGTTATGCATGTCATCACTGGTTTATAGGGGGAGGCAGAAAGATCAATCAATCAATCAAA
>NC_048583.1:56888753-56943753 GCF_013265735.2 Oncorhynchus mykiss | reverse complement strand
TCACACTCTGGTCCAGTAAGACTCACACTCAGCTGACGCAGTAGGACTCACACTCAGCTGACGCAGTAAGACTCACACTCAGCTGACGCAGTAAGACTCACACTCAGCTGACGCAGTAAGACTCACACTCAGCTGACGCAGTAAGACTCACACTCAGCTGACGCAGTAAGACTCACACTCTGGTCCAGTAAGACTCACACTCAGCTAACGCAGCAAGACTCACACTCTGGTCCAGTAAGACTCACACTCTGGTCCAGTAAGACTCACACTCAGCTGATGCAGTAAGACTCACACTCTGGTCCAGTAAGACTCACACTCAGCTAACGCAGTAAGACTCACACTCCGGTCCAGTAAGACTCACACTCTGGTCCAGTAAGACTCACACTCAGCTGACGCAGTAAGACTAACACTCAGCTGACGCAGTAAGACTAACACTCAGCTGACGCAGTAAGACTCACACTCTGGTCCAGTAAGACTCACACTCAGCTAACGCAGTAAGACTCACACTCTGGTCCAGTAAGACTCACACTCTGGTCCAGTAAGACTCACACTCTGGTCCAGTAAGACTCACACTCAGCTGACGCAGTAAGACTAACACTCAGCTGACGCAGTAAGACTCACACTCTGGTCCAGTAAGACTCACACTCAGCTGACGCAGTAAGACTCACACTCTGGTCCAGTAAGACTCAACCTCAGCTGACGCAGTAAGACTCACACTCAGCTGACGCAGTAAGACTAACACTCTGGTCCAGTAAGACTCACACTCAGCTGACGCAGTAAGACTCACACTCTGGTCCAGTAAGACTCACACTCAGCTGACGCAGTAAGACTAACACTCAGCTGACGCAGTAAGACTAACACTCAGCTGACGCAGTAAGACTCACACTCAGCTGACGCAGTAAGACTCACACTCAGCTGACGCAGTAAGACTCACACTCAGCTGACGCAGTAAGACTAACACTCAGCTGACGCAGTAAGACTCACACTCTGGTCCAGTAAGACTCACACTCTGTTCCAGTAAGACTCACACTCAGCTGACTCAGTAAGACTAACACTCAGCTGACGCAGTAAGACTCACACTCAGCTGACGCAGTAAGACTCACACTCAGCTGACGCAGTAAGACTCACACTCAGCTGACGCAGTAAGACTCACACTCAGCTGACGCAGTAAGACTAACACTCAGCTGACGCAGTAAGACTAACACTCAGCTGACGCAGTAAGACACACTCTGGTCCAGCAAGACTCACACTCTGGTCCAGTAAGACTCACACTCAGCTGACGCAGTAAGACTCACACTCAGCTGACGCAGTAAGACTCACACTGGTCCAGTAAGACTCACACTCAGCTGACGCAGTAAGACTCACACTCAGCTGACGCAGTAAGACTCACACTCAGCTGACGCAGTAAGACTCACACTCAGCTGACGCAGTAAGACTCACACTCAGCTGACGCAGTAAGACTCACACTCTGGTCCAGTAAGACTCACACTCAGCTAACGCAGCAAGACTCACACTCTGGTCCAGTAAGACTCACACTCTGGTCCAGTAAGACTCACACTCAGCTGATGCAGTAAGACTCACACTCTGGTCCAGTAAGACTCACACTCAGCTAACGCAGTAAGACTCACACTCCGGTCCAGTAAGACTCACACTCTGGTCCAGTAAGACTCACACTCAGCTGACGCAGTAAGACTAACACTCAGCTGACGCAGTAAGACTAACACTCAGCTGACGCAGTAAGACTCACACTCTGGTCCAGTAAGACTCACACTCAGCTAGCGCAGTAAGACTCACACTCTGGTCCAGTAAGACTCACACTCTGGTCCAGTAAGACTCACACTCTGGTCCAGTAAGACTCACACTCAGCTGACGCAGTAAGACTAACACTCAGCTGACGCAGTAAGACTCACACTCTGGTCCAGTAAGACTCACACTCAGCTGACGCAGTAAGACTCACACTCTGGTCCAGTAAGACTCAACCTCAGCTGACGCAGTAAGACTCACACTCAGCTGACGCAGTAAGACTAACACTCTGGTCCAGTAAGACTCACACTCAGCTGACGCAGTAAGACTCACACTCTGGTCCAGTAAGACTCACACTCAGCTGACGCAGTAAGACTAACACTCAGCTGACGCAGTAAGACTAACACTCAGCTGACGCAGTAAGACTCACACTCAGCTGACGCAGTAAGACTCACACTCAGCTGACGCAGTAAGACTCACACTCAGCTGACGCAGTAAGACTAACACTCAGCTGACGCAGTAAGACTCACACTCTGGTCCAGTAAGACTCACACTCTGTTCCAGTAAGACTCACACTCAGCTGACTCAGTAAGACTAACACTCAGCTGACGCAGTAAGACTCACACTCAGCTGACGCAGTAAGACTCACACTCAGCTGACGCAGTAAGACTCACACTCAGCTGACGCAGTAAGACTCACACTCAGCTGACGCAGTAAGACTAACACTCAGCTGACGCAGTAAGACTAACACTCAGCTGACGCAGTAAGACACACTCTGGTCCAGCAAGACTCACACTCTGGTCCAGTAAGACTCACACTCAGCTGACGCAGTAAGACTCACACTCAGCTGACGCAGTAAGACTCACACTGGTCCAGTAAGACTCACACTCAGCTGACGCAGTAAGACTCACACTCAGCTGACGCAGTAAGACTCACACTCAGCTGACGCAGTAAGACTCACACTCAGCTGACGCAGTAAGACTCACACTCAGCTGACGCAGTAAGACTCACACTCAGTGTATGCACATAACGCAGACACAAAGCAATAACCAAGCTGAGGCTCATATACATAACGACAAATTTGATATGGTCCCTGAAAACATACACAGGATCAGATGTAGTCCCTGAAAACACACACAGGATCAGGTGTAGTCCCTGAAACACAACAGAATCAGGTGTTGTCCCTGAAAACACACACAGAATCAGGTGTAGTCCCTGAAAACACACACAGAATCAGGTGTAGTCCCTGAAAACACACACAGAATCAGGTGTAGTCCCTGAAAACACACACAGAATCAGGTGTAGTCCCTGAAAACACACACAGAATCAGGTGTAGTCCCTGAAAACACACACAGAATCATCAGGTGTAGTCTCTGAAAACACACACATGATCAGGTGTAGTCTCTGAAAACACACACATGATCAGGTGTAGTCTCTGAAAACACACACATGATCAGGTGTAGTCTCTGAATACACACACAGGATCAGGTGTAGACCCTGAAAACACACACAGGATCAGGTGTAGTCTCTGAATACACACACAGGATCAGGTGTAGTCTCTGAATACACACACAGGATCAGGTGTAGACCCTGAAAACACACACAGGATCAGGTGCTGTCAGCTGTCCCTCTCTCCCTCTCCCTTCAATACATGTATCCACTGTACCCCTCCCCCCCCCCCCCCCCCCCCCCCCCCCCCCCCAGCATGAGAGCGCTCACACCTCCCTCATCACCCTCCCACCCGCTCAGCCCCCGGCTCGCCTGCACTCACGCTTGCATTCCAATGCCTTGAGCAGCAGGGCGCACAAAGCTACTGTCAAACACTCCTTGGATCTTCTCCTAGTAGGTAACTTCTAGTACCGGTTAGAACAGAGAGATTGTGTTACTGTAAATAGCTACGATTTACAGTAATTCAAAGAATTAAATAGCTACTCTTTACAGTAATTCAAAAAGTACTGTTACTGTAAATAGCTACTCTTTACAGTAATTCAAAGAGTACTGAACTGAACTGTTAATTTTCAGTGTTGGTAAGAGGAAACTGATTTGGGTATATATCAGGGACCGTTTAAACATTGCAGTCTATAGTATTGATCACTTTGGATGTTCCAATGCACCAAATTAACCCTCCTGTTGTGTTCGTTTCAAGTTAATTCATTCTGTGATTCCGGTCCAAAATGACCTCCACATTATAGCTGATTATAAATCCATAATAATACATATATTATCACCTAATGTTGTGTTACATCTTTTTATCAACTTAAGTTAGTGTGAACATTACAAGTTTTGAACTTCTATTTGATATTTATGGCCTGTAGGCCTCGTTGACCTGAGCTCATACAACTCATTTTTGAGTTTTAAAAAAGCAGAATGTATGGATTATTTAGACCATAACAAATAGTCAGATGAAACATAGTGCTTTTGATGATAATCTACTTTGTGTTTAACAACATCTCTCTCCTCCTCACCGGTGTCATGATCAAAGATATGATCAAGAGCTTCACATACAGTATATTGTTTGGTCATTGTGCTGCCACAGAATGAATTGTGAGAAAGGCCTCAAAAAAGCTTTATATACCAGAGCTGCAAGAACAGTTATATGTATTATTGAAACAATGATGCGACTGTTTGTGAGAATGCCAACAGGTGTGGTTCCCATGGGGGAAAGATTATATTGGGGAAAAGTTCCTGTGGGGGTTGCCATGGAAGCCATGGCTAATGACTAAACACCACAGGTGTACCAAAGTTAAATAAAACACCCAAAATGTAATGAAAATCATCAAAATGTATTTTGTGTGTTCAGATGCCCTGTGAGGACAAAGTCATGGAACCTTATGACAATCAGATGAAATGAACTGCATTTTTCAGAGAGAAAACCAGAACACAGCAGGAGGGTTAACTGTGTAGGAAACGCTATATGAATCAGTATTAATCAACATTAATGAGCCTACCTTCCCATAGGCTGTCTCTTCACAGAGCCTACCTTCCCATAGGCTGTCTCTTCACAGAGCCTACCTTCCCATAGGCTGTCTCTTCACAGAGGCTACCTTCCCATAGGCTGTCTCTTCACAGTGCAAACCACCCCAAGGATGGATTGTCTGAAAACCTTGGCATTATATTCACCCTCTGGTCATCATCCCAACTCATCCTCTCCTCCGTCTTTCTCTTCCATTGCAGGGTGGAGGTGTCTGACGGTCTGTCCTCCACTGATAAGCAGTCCAGTCCATGCCATTGTGCAGGTTTGAGTGTGACTTCATTAGTCAGACAGAATCACAGAACATAATTGAATAATTAAACTAAAAAAAAACTTTCCTTACTTGAAGTAATCACTGATCTAATACAATTTGATAGGTGTAAGTAATGGTTCTATCACATGGCTTTCACCAATCCATCTACGTCAGATCAGGGATTTATTCAATGAAGGGAGGATGGATGGTATCAGAACAGGGCACTGGCCTTGGGCTGAGGTACAGGACTGAGTTTGAGTGAGTTACAGTATGTAGAGAGAGTAGAGAGAGAAGTAGAGAGGAGTAGACAGAGGAGTAGAGACAGTAGAGAGAGGAGCAGAAAGGAGGAGAGAGAGGAGCAGAGAGGAGTAGAAAGAGGATTAGAGAGAGGAGTAGAGACAGAAGTAAAAAGGAGTAGAGAGGAGTAGAGAGAGGAGTAGAGACAGAAGTAGAGAGAGAAGTAGAGAGGAGTAGAGAGAAGTAGAGAGTAGTATAGAGAGGAGTAGAGAGAGGAGTAGAGAGCAGTAGATAGTAGTAGAGAGGGGTAGAGAGGAGTGGAGAGAGGAGTAGAGCCAGAAGTAGAGAGGAGGAGAGAGAGAAGTAGAGAATAGTAGAGAGAGGAGTAGAGAGAGGAGTAGAGACAGAAGTAGAGAGAGGAATAGGGTAGTAAAACACTGCAGTAGAGAGGAGTAGAGAGGAGTAGGGTAGTAAAACGCTGCAGTAGAGAGGAGTAGAGAGGAGTAGAGAGGAGTAGGGTAGTAAAATGCTGCAGTAGAGAGGAGTAGAGAGGAGTAGGGTAGTAAAATGCTGTAGTAGAGAGGAGTAGAGAGGAGTAGGGTAGTAAAATGCTGCAGTAGAGAGGAGTAGAGAGGAGTAGGGTAGTAAAATGCTGCAGTAGAGAGGAGTAGAGAGGAGTAGGGTAGTAAAATGCTGCAGTAGAGAAGAGTAGAGAGGAGTAGGGTAGTAAAACGCTGCAGTAGAGAGGAGTAGAGAGGAGTAGGGTAGTAAAACGCTGCAGTAGAGAGGAGTAGAGAGGAGTAGGGTAGTAAAATGCTGCAGTAGAGAGGAGTAGAGAGGAGTAGGGTAGTAAAATGCTGCAGAAGAGAGGAGTAGAGAGGAGTAGGGTAGTAAAATGCTGCAGTAGAGAGGAGTAGAGAGGAGTAGGGTAGTAAAATGCAGCAGTAGAGAGGAGTAGAGAGGAGTAGGGTAGTAAAATGCTGCAGTAGAGAGGAGTAGAGAGGAGTAGGGTAGTAAAACGCAGCAGTAGAGGAGTAGAGAGGAGTATAGAGGAGTAGGGTAGTAAAATGCTACAGTAGAGAGGAGTAGAGAGGAGTAGAGAGGAGTGGAGAGAGGAGTAGAGCCAGAAGTAGAGAGGAGGAGAGAGAGAAGTAGAGAATAGTAGAGAGAGGAGTAGAGAGAGGAGTAGAGACAGAAGTAGAGAGAGGAATAGGGTAGTAAAACACTGCAGTAGAGAGGAGTAGAGAGGAGTAGGGTAGTAAAACGCTGCAGTAGAGAGGAGTAGAGAGGAGTAGAGAGGAGTAGGGTAGTAAAATGCTGCAGTAGAGAGGAGTAGAGAGGAGTAGGGTAGTAAAATGCTGTAGTAGAGAGGAGTAGAGAGTAGTAGGGTAGTAAAATGCTGCAGTAGAGAGGAGTAGAGAAGAGTAGGGTAGTAAAATGCTGCAGTAGAGAGGAGTAGAGAGGAGTAGGGTAGTAAAATGCTGCAGTAGAGAGGAGTAGAGAGGAGTAGGGTAGTAAAACGCTGCAGTAGAGAGGAGTAGAGAGGAGTAGGGTAGTAAAACGCTGCAGTAGAGAGGAGTAGAGAGGAGTAGGGTAGTAAAATGCTGCAGTAGAGAGGAGTAGAGAGGAGTAGGGTAGTAAAATGCTGCAGAAGAGAGGAGTAGAGAGGAGTAGGGTAGTAAAATGCTGCAGTAGAGAGGAGTAGAGAGGAGTAGGGTAGTAAAATCCAGCAGTAGAGAGGAGTAGAGAGGAGTAGGGTAGTAAAATGCTGCAGTAGAGAGGAGTAGAGAGGAGTAGGGTAGTAAAACGCAGCAGTAGAGGAGTAGAGAGGAGTATAGAGGAGTAGGGTAGTAAAATGCTACAGTAGAGAGGAGTAGAGAGGAGTAGAGAGGAGTAGGGTAGTAAAATGCTGTAGTAGAGAGGAGTAGAGAGGAGTAGGGTAGTAAAATGCTGTAGTAGAGAGGAGTAGAGAGGAGTAGGGTAGTAAAATACTGTAGTAGAGAGGAGTAGAGAGGAGTAGAGAGGAGTAGGGTAGTAAAACATTGCAGTAGAGAGGAGTAGAGAGGAGTAGAGAGAAGTAGGGTAGTAAAATGCTGTAGTAGAGAGGAGTAGAGAGGAGTAGAGAGGAGTAGAGAGGAGTAGGGTAGTAAAATGCTGTAGTAGAGAGGAGTAGAGAGGAGTAGGGTAGTAAAATGCTGTAGTAGAGAGGAGTAGATAGGAGTAGGGTAGTAAAACGCTGCAGTAGAGAGGAGTAGAGAGGAGTAGAGAGGAGTAGGGTAGTAAAATACTGTAGTAGAGAGGAGTAGGGTAGTAAAATGCTGTAGTAGAGAGGAGTAGAGAGGAGGAGGGTAGTAAAATGCTGCAGTAGAGAGGAGTAAAGAGGAGTAGAGAGGAGTAGAGAGGAGTAGGGTAGTAAAACGCTGCAGTAGAGAGGAGTAGGGTAGTAAAATGCTGCAGTAGAGAGGAGTAGAGAGGAGTAGTGTAGTAAAATGCTGCAGTAGAGAGGAGTAGAGAGGAGTAGGGTAGTAAAACGTTGCAGTAGAGAGGAGTAGAGAGGAGTAGAGAGGAGTAGGGTAGTAAAACGCTGCAGTAGAGAGGAGTAGAGAGGAGTAGAGAGGAGTATGGTAGTAAAATGCTGCAGTAGAGAGGAGTAGAGAGGAGTAGGGTAGTAAAATGCTGCAGTAGAGAGGAGTAGAGAGGAGTAGAGAGGAGTAGGGTAGTAGAATGCTGCAGTAGAGAGGAGTAAAGAGGAGTAGAGAGGAGTAGGGTAGTAAAATGCTGCAGTAGAGAGGAGTAGAGAGGAGTAGAGAGGAGTAGGGTAGTAGAATGCTGCAGTAGAGAGGAGTAAAGAGGAGTAGAGAGGAGTAGGGTAGTAAAATGCTGCAGTAGAGAGGAGTAGAGAGGAGTAGGGTAGTAAAATGCTGCAGTAGAGAAGAGTAGAGAGGAGTATAGAGGAGTAGGGTAGTAAAATGCTACAGTAGAGAGGAGTAGAGAGGAGTAGAGAGGAGTAGGGTAGTAAAATGCTGTAGTAGAGAGGAGTAGAGAGGAGTAGGGTAGCAAAATGCTGTAGTAGAGAGGAGTAGAGAGGAGTAGGGTAGTAAAATACTGTAGTAGAGAGGAGTAGAGAGGAGTAGAGAGGAGTAGGGTAGTAAAACATTGCAGTAGAGAGGAGTAGAGAGGAGTAGAGAGAAGTAGGGTAGTAAAATGCTGTAGTAGAGAGGAGTAGAGAGGAGTAGAGAGGAGTAGAGAGGAGTAGGGTAGTAAAATGCTGTAGTAGAGAGGAGTAGAGAGGAGTAGGGTAGTAAAATGCTGTAGTAGAGAGGAGTAGATAGGAGTAGGGTAGTAAAACGCTGCAGTAGAGAGGAGTAGAGAGGAGTAGAGAGGAGTAGGGTAGTAAAATACTGTAGTAGAGAGGAGTAGGGTAGTAAAATGCTGTAGTAGAGAGGAGTAGAGAGGAGGAGGGTAGTAAAATGCTGCAGTAGAGAGGAGTAAAGAGGAGTAGAGAGGAGTAGAGAGGAGTAGGGTAGTAAAACGCTGCAGTAGAGAGGAGTAGGGTAGTAAAACGCTGCAGTAGAGAGGAGTAGAGAGGAGTAGAGAGGAGTAGGGTAGTAAAACGCTGCAGTAGAGAGGAGTAGAGAGGAGTAGAGAGGAGTAGGGTAGTAAAATACTGTAGTAGAGAGGAGTAGGGTAGTAAAATGCTGCAGTAGAGAGGAGTAGAGAGGAGTAGTGTAGTAAAATGCTGCAGTAGAGAGGAGTAGAGAGGAGTAGGGTAGTAAAACGTTGCAGTAGAGAGGAGTAGAGAGGAGTAGAGAGGAGTAGGGTAGTAAAACGCTGCAGTAGAGAGGAGTAGAGAGGAGTAGAGAGGAGTATGGTAATAAAATGCTGCAGTAGAGAGGAGTAGAGAGGAGTAGGGTAGTAAAATGCTGCAGTAGAGAGGAGTAGAGAGGAGTAGAGAGGAGTAGGGTAGTAGAATGCTGCAGTAGAGAGGAGTAAAGAGGAGTAGAGAGGAGTAGGGTAGTAAAATGCTGCAGTAGAGAGGAGTAGAGAGGAGTAGAGAGGAGTAGGGTAGTAGAATGCTGCAGTAGAGAGGAGTAAAGAGGAGTAGAGAGGAGTAGGGTAGTAAAATGCTGCAGTAGAGAGGAGTAGAGAGGAGTAGGGTAGTAAAATGCTGCAGTAGAGAGGAGTAAAGAGGAATAGAGAGGAGTAGGGTAGTAAAACACTGCAGTAGAGAGGAGTAAAGAGGAGTAGGGTAGTAAAATGCTGCAGTAGAGAGGAGTAGAGAGAGGAGTAGAGAGGAGTAGAGAGGAGTAGGGTAGTAAAACGCCGCAGTAGAGAGGAGTAAAGAGGAGTAGAGAGGAGTAGGGTAGTAAAATGCTACAGTAGAGAGGAGTAGAGAGGAGTAGGGTAGTAAAATGCTGTAGTAGAGAGGAGTAGAGAGGAGTAGAGAGGAGTAGGGTAGTAAAACGTTGCAGTAGAGAGGAGTAGAGATGAGTA
This sequence comes from Oncorhynchus mykiss, assembly GCF_013265735.2. NCBI lineage: Eukaryota > Metazoa > Chordata > Actinopteri > Salmoniformes > Salmonidae > Oncorhynchus > Oncorhynchus mykiss. The sequence continues at coordinate 56,934,055 of NC_048583.1, read as the reverse complement.
GAGAGGAGTAGGGTAGTACAATGCTGCAGTAGAGAGGAGTAGAGATGAGTATGGTAGTAAAATGCTGTAGTAGAGAGGAGTAGAGAGGAGTAGGGTAGTAAAATGCTGCAGTAGAGAGGAGTAGAGATGAGTATGGTAGTAAAATGCTGCAGTAGAGAGGAGTAGAGAGGAGTAGGGTAGTAAAATGCTGCAGTAGAGAGGAGTAGAGAGGAGTAGGGTAGTAAAATGCTGCAGTAGAGAGGAGTAGAGAGGAGTAGGGTAGGAAAATGCTGCAGTAGAGAGCCCGATCCCTTAAAATAGGTCACGGGGGGTGGAGAGGGGGGGTTACAGTCAGAGAAAGGGGAATGCTGGGTAATTCACTGACTGCAGATGAAGGAGAGGCAAAGAGAGATGGAGGACCAGAGCTTTACTGTAGAGAGAGAGAGACGGAGAAAGAGAGAGAGAGAGATGGAGAAATGGAAAGAGAGAACTTGAGAAAGAGAGAGATGGAAAAAGAGAAGTGGAAAGAGAGAGTTTGGGTAATCCAAAAGTTGATTACAAATTTGGAAAGGAAACCCCTAAGGGGGTAACGATGGGTCAGCGTGGGGGGGGGGACTCGAGTGCAATTTCCTCTTGTCATGTCAGTCATTGCATACCTTAAGCATACCTTAGAGAGCTTTTTATAACTTGTCAGAAAGTGTATTTTATTTTAATTTAACCTTTAGTTAACTAGACAAGTCAGTTAAGAACAAATTCTTAAAGAACTTAAACAGAAATAAAAAAGCAGCACACAGATGAGAGGGTTCGATAAGCGTTAAGACAACGGAGGTGACTTAGTGTGTAAATCTCTCACCGACTAATATTAGTCTCTGGATAAACAGCCCACACACAGACACACACACAGAGACAGAGACACACACAGAGACACACACAGAGACAGAGACAGACACAGAGATACACACAGAGACAGACACACAGAGACACACACACACAGAGACACACACAGAGACAGAGACACACACAGAGACAGAGACACACACAGAGACAGACACAGAGACAGAGACACACACAGAGACAGAGACACACACAGACACACACAGAGACAGAGACAGACACAGAGACACACAGAGACAGAGACAGACACAGAGACAGAGACACACACAGAGACAGACACAGAGACAGAGACACACACAGAGACAGAGACACACACAGAGACAGAGACACACACAGAGACAGAGACACACACAGAGACACACAGAGACAGAGACAGACACAGACACACACAGAGACAGAGACAGACACAGAGATACACACAGAGACAGACACACAGAGACACACACACACAGAGACACACAGAGAGACAGAGACACACACAGAGACAGAGACAGACACAGAGACAGAGACACACACAGAGACAGACACAGAGACAGAGACACACACAGAGACAGAGACACACACAGAGACAGAGACACACACAGAGACAGAGACAGACACAGAGACACACACAGAGACAGAGACAGAGACAGAGACACACAGAGACAGAGACAGACACACACACACACAGAGACAGAGACAGACACAGAGATACACACAGAGACAGACACACAGAGACACACACACACAGAGACACACACAGAGACAGAGACACACACAGAGACAGAGACACACACAGAGACAGATACACACACAGAGACAGAAACACACAGAGACAGAGACAGACAAAGAGACAGAGACACACACAGAGACAGACACAGAGACAGAGACACACACAGAGACAGACACAGAGACAGAGACACACACAGAGACAGAGACACACACAGAGACAGAGACACACACAGAGACAGAGACAGACACACACACACACAGAGACAGAGACAGACACAGAGATACACACAGAGACAGACACACAGAGACACACACACACAGAGACACACACAGAGACAGAGACACACACAGAGACAGAGACACACACAGAGACAGACACAGAGACAAACACAGAGACAGAGACACACACAGAGACAGAGACACATACAGAGACAGAAACACACACAGAGACAGAGACACACACAGAGACAGAGACAGACACAGAGACACACAGAGACAGACACACACACAGAGACACACACACAGAGAGACACACACAGAGACACACACACACAGAGACACACACACACACACACACACACACAGAGACACACACAGAGGCATAGACACACAGAGACACACAGAGACACACACAAAGACAGACAGAGACAGACACACACACAGAGACAGAGATACACACAGAGACACAGACACACACACAGACACATAGACAGACAGAGACAGAGACACACACAGAGACACAGACAGACACAGAGACACAGACAGACACAGAGACACACAGAGACACAGAGGCAGAGACACACACACAGAGACAGACACACAGAGACAGACACACAGAGACACACACAGACACAGACGCACACAGAGAGACACACAGAGACAGACACAGAGACACACACAGACACAGAGACACACACAGAGACAGACACACAGAGACAGAGACATACACAGAGACATAGACAGACACACACAGAGACAGACACACACAGAGACAGACACACACAGAGACAGACACACACAGAGACAGACACACAGAGACAGACACAGAGACAGACACAACACAGAGACAGACACAGAGACAACACAGAGAGTGCAATGGGGGCGTTTGTTTTTGGTCAGAATCAAATCTGGGTGGCTTTCAGAACACATTTGACACAGACCTGAATAGTGAACATCTCCAACCCTCACCTGCTACCCGGTTGGTTGTTTTAATAGGCCAAATGTTCTCTCTACAGAGGTTGTCTGTCACTGTCTGTCAGCATTTCACTACACTACCATTAACATCTGCTAACCATGTGTACGTGACCAATACAATTTGATATGATGGATGTGATACCAATCTAAAGGCAGTGATAGAGCTGGACAACACAGTATAGTCTTGCTTTGTATGATTTTTTATTTTTTTATTTGCCTCGTTAACATGCAGTAGTTTTCCCATCAAGGTCTAATATTATCTATGACTGGGACTTTACTAGTGCTAACCTAAAGGCATATGTAGAAGGGTCCATACTCAAACAAATTGACAATACATAATGTATGATTGTAAGTTGGTTCACACTGAGTTCTCTATAAAATTGAAAAGCCAACTTTGAGACCAATCAATGTAGCCCTGAGCCCCACAGTGGACTCCACTGGACGGCCATCTTGAATGAGGTTTTCCTGACTACATGACTCCACCAGACAAATCCCCTGATACTAATGTTGAAATAGATGGCTTGAAGCAGACACCCATCTTATCACACTCCTCTGTGCCAGGTCACATCTTGTGCCATTGAGAAGATTGGCACTGCCAACCTATTCAGGTGCACACAGGTACCCCTGCCACCCACCACCATGTCTTAAAAAGACAAGAATGGGCAAACAGCAGTGTCGCAAGACAGAAAGGAGAGGAGAAATAAGTGACGAGAGGACAGAGGAGAACCAGATAGATAACCTGGAGGTGAACCAGGAGGAGAACCAGATAGGGAACCAGGAGGAGAACCAGGAGGACCAGGAGGAGAACCAGGAGGAGAACCAGGAGGACCAGGAGGAGGACCAGGAGGAGACCCAGGAGGACCAGGAGGAGGACCAGGAGGACCAGGAGGAAAATCAGGAGGACCAGGAGAACCAGGAGGAGAACCAGGAGGAGAACCAGGAGCACCAGGAGAACCAGGAGGAGAACCAGGAGGACCAGGAGGAGAACCAGGAGGAAAACCAGGAGAAGAACCAGGAGGAGAACAAAGAGGAGCGCAGGGTGCCAAAAAAGAGAAAAGCAACAGACGACCATAACAGAGGGATGGATGGCGAGATTCTTTTGGCTTCCAAAACCGATATGCCTTTTGACGGCAGATGAACGCACTGGCACGGGCGCCCGATCCAAAAAGTGAAGAAAAAAATCTATAATAAATTGAGGAGAAAAGGGAGAGACCACGCCAACACGTAGTGGTGGTCAACAGAAGCTTGCTCTGCGCCAGAATCTAACTTTCTCTTTCTCCTCTCTTTCTCCCTCTCTCTCTCTGTTACATACTCCTGCCATATCTCTCTTCACACACCCTTCTCTCCTCCCACCATCTTCCCATCATCCCTCCCTCTATCCTTTACACACACACACACACACACACACACACACACACACACACACACACACATACACACACACACACCTGCTGTGGGTATTTCTCCCATGGAGCCCTGGCCCAGGTCCAGACGGTACCAGGCTGGCTCCTTTCATTGAGCACAGTCCCCTCCACCAGCTCCAGCCTTTGCCAACAACATCCCACCTTACAAATAGCACCGAGGAGGCAAAATAACTGGCTGAAAACACCAACAATGGAGAGGGGAGCGGGAGAAGAAGGGAGGGAGGGGGGAGGGGGGAGGGGGAGAAGAAGGGAGGAAGGGGGGAGGGGGAGAAGAAGGGAGGGAGGGGGGAGGGGGAGAAGAAGGGAGGGAGGGAGGCAGGGAGGGCGGGAGAAGAAGGGAGGAAGGGGGGAGGGGGAGAAGAAGGGAGGCAGGGAGGGCGGGAGAAGAAGGGAGGAAGGGGGAGGGGGAGAAGAAGGGAGGGAGGGGGAGGGGGAGAAGAAGGGAGGGAGGCAGGGAGGGCGGGAGAAAAAGGGAGGGAGGGTGAGGTGGAGAAGAAGGAAGGAGGGGGGGTTGGAGAAGAAGGGAGGGAGGGGGGAGGGGGAGAAGAAGGGAGGCAGGGAGGGCAGGAGAAGAAGGGAGGAAGGGGGGAGGGGAGAAGAAGGGAGGGAGGGAGGCAGGGAGGGCGGGAGAAAAGGGGAGGGAGGGGGAGGTGGAGAAGAAGGGAGGGAGGGGGGAGGTGGAGAGAAAGGAGGGGGGAGGTGGAGAAGAAGGGAGGGAGGGAGGGCGGGAGAAGAAGGGAGGGGGGAGAAGAAGGGAGGGAGGGGGGAGAGGTCATTCCAGTCAGTTCACTTCTCCCAAGTGGCATTGTCCTTCTCTCAATCTCTCTCTCTCTTTCTCTCACACAGGCTGGCAGACAGTCCGGCATGAGGCGGATTCTGAGGTTGGCGCTTTCTACCTTCTGCTGCCTCACACAGCATCATGGGGTCCTTTACCTTAGTTACCGGAATCTCCGGAATCCTACTGCCACCAGTTTGGCATCAAAACATTTACAACAAAGACTTATTGACATAGCAAAATAAATCAACTGTGTAGAAAATACATAAAGGATATTTCATCCTGAAACCCTCATATTAAAACACCATTGGTACTCACTAAGTTAATTATTCATATTTAGGAAAAGGTTTTACAGCTTTGTCATTCTATCTTTTTTCATTTTAAAATCATCTTATTTCATTATTTTATATATTTTACACATGATGAGGCCACACAAAGGGCGCACGATAATTACATACACCTGTGATAATCAGAAATACCCAAAAGGACCACGAGATATGTTGTGAGAAATGACATGAAATCCTTCAAAGATACAAACATTCTGGTAGTTTACTGATAAACTTTGAAAGTTTCCAGTAATGTACACTCCCTTCGCAACCAACCGCTAGTTGTTGCTAAAAGTTCAAAATTAAAATTACTAAACTATCTTTTTATCTGTGAATAAGAATGGATATGAAAAGCCAACTGACATTTACTCCTGATGTGCTGACCTGTTGCTCCCTCTGTGATGATTATTTGACCCTGCTGGTCATCTATGAACGCTTGAACATCTTGAAGAACAATCTGGCCTTAATGACCATCTCTACTCTTATAATCTCCACCCACCACAGCCAGAGGACAGGCCACCCCTCAAAGCCTGGTTCCTCTCTAGGTTTCTTCCTATGTTCCTGCCTTTCTTGTTTCTTCCCCCCTTGCCACTGTGCTTCTACATCTGCCCTGCTTTGCTGTTTGGGGTTTTAGGCTGAGATTCTGTAGAAGCACTTTGTGACGTCTGCTGATGTAAAAAGGACTTAACATTTGATTTGGATATTGTCGTATAAACACTGTCAGCATATTTTTTTTAAAAGTTTTTTAAGAAGTTGTTTGCATCACGTCACTTGGTAGCGAAACGCTAATAGCAACTGACTTTCGCTCAGCAATGGCAGGTCAGAGTTAAGTGGTGGGAGAACTGGGGTCGCAAGGTCAGGTGTTGACGTTTATTCAGCGATGGAGAAAGGGAGAACACAGACCATTCATCCACCATGCTTCCCATACAACGTGTATCCTAGCAACCATTTCCGGTTGCTATGGAGAGGATTCCCGCCCTCGTCACCCGATTCCTCTTGACTGCTACAGTCAGCAAGATGGAGCTGCTACAGTGTGGAATATGAGGAATTCCTAACCTCATTGTGGAATGGGAAGGAGGTACAGGGAAAGACTACAACAGTGACCATAGTCTACTGAGATAGGACAAATACACTGAGCTACAGGGAAAGACTACAACAGTGACCATAGTCTACTGAGATAGGACCAATACACTGAGCTACAGGGAAAGACTACAACAATGACCATAGTCTACAGAGATAGGACCAATACACTGAGCTACAGGGAAAGACTACAACAGTGACCATAGTCTACTGAGATAGGACCAATACACTGAGCTACAGGGAAAGACTACAACATTGACCATAGTCTACTGAGATAGGACCAATACACTGAGCTACAGGGAAAGACTACAACAGTGACCATAGTCTACTGAGATAGGACCAATACACTGAGCTACAGGGAAAGACTACAACATTGACCATAGTCTACTGAGATAGGACCAATACACTGAGCTACAGGGAAAGACTACAACAATGACCATAGTCTACAGAGATAGGACCAATACACTGAGCTACAGGGAAAGACTACAACAGTGACCATAGTCTACTGAGATAGGACCAATACACTGAGCTACAGGGAAAGACTACAACATTGACCATAGTCTACTGAGATAGGACCAATACACTGAGCTACAGGGAAAGACTACAACAGTGACCATAGTCTACTGAGATAGGACCAATACACTGAGCTACAGGGAAAGACTACAACAATGACCATAGTCTACTGAGATAGGACCAATACACTGAGCTACAGGGAAAGACTACAACAATGACCATAGTCTACTGAGATAGGACCAAAGCACAGAGCTACAGGGAAAGACTACAACAATGACCATAGTCTACAGAGATAGGACCAATACACTGAGCTACAGGGAAAGACTACAACAATGACCATAGTCTACTGAGATAGGATCAATACACTGAGCTACAGGGAAAGACTACAACAATGACCATAGTCTACAGAGATAGGACCAATACACTGAGCTACAGGGAAAGACTACAACAGTGACCATAGTCTACTGAGATAGGACCAATACACTGAGCTACAGGGAAAGACTACAACAGTGACCGTAGTCTACTGAGATAGGACCAATACACTGAGCTACAGGGAAAGACAACAACAGTGACCATAGTCTACTGAGATAGGACCAATACACTGAGCTACAGGGAAAGACTACAACAGTGACCATAGTCTACTGAAATAGGACCAATACACTGAGCTACAGGGAAAGACTACAACAATGACCATAGTCTACTGAGATAGGACCAATACACTGAGCTACAGGGAAAGACTACAACAATGACCATAGTCTACTGAGATAGGACCAATACACTGAGCTACAGGGAAAGACTTCAACAGTGACCATAGTCTACTGAGATAGGACCAATACACTGAGCTACAGGGAAAGACTACAACAGTGACCATAGTCTACTGAGATAGGACCAATACACTGAGCTACAGGGAAAGACTACAACAATGACCATAATCTACTGAGATAGGACCAATACACTGAGCTACAGGGAAAGACTACAACAATGACCATAGTCTACTGAGATAGGACCAATACACTGAGCTACAGGGAAAGACTTCAACAGTGACCATAGTCTACTGAGATAGGACCAATACACTGAGCTACAGGGAAAGACTACAACAGTGACCATAGTCTACTGAGATAGGACCAATACACTGAGCTACAGGGAAAGACTACAACAATGACCATAATCTACTGAGATAGGACCAATACACTGAGCTACAGGGAAAGACTACAACAATGACCATAGTCTACTGAGATAGGACCAATACACTGAGCTACAGGGAAAGACTACAACAATGACCATAGTCTACTGAGATAGGACCAATACACTGAGCTACAGGGAAAGACTACAACAATGACCATAGTCTACTGAGATAGGACCAATACACTGAGCTACAGGGAAAGACTACAACAATGACCATAGTCTACTGAGATAGGACCAATACACTGAGCTACAGGGAAAGACTACAACAATGACCATAGTCTACAGAGATAGGACCAATACACTGAGCTACAGGGAAAGACTACAACAGTGACCATAGTCTACTGAGATAGGACCAATACACTGAGCTACAGGGAAAGACTACAACATTGACCATAGTCTACTGAGATAGGACCAATACACTGAGCTACAGGGAAAGACTACAACAGTGACCATAGTCTACTGAGATAGGACCAATACACTGAGCTACAGGGAAAGACTACAACATTGACCATAGTCTACTGAGATAGGACCAATACACTGAGCTACAGGGAAAGACTACAACAATGACCATAGTCTACAGAGATAGGACCAATACACTGAGCTACAGGGAAAGACTACAACAGTGACCATAGTCTACTGAGATAGGACCAATACACTGAGCTACAGGGAAAGACTACAACATTGACCATAGTCTACTGAGATAGGACCAATACACTGAGCTACAGGGAAAGACTACAACAGTGACCATAGTCTACTGAGATAGGACCAATACACTGAGCTACAGGGAAAGACTACAACAATGACCATAGTCTACAGAGATAGGACCAATACACTGAGCTACAGGGAAAGACTACAACAGTGACCATAGTCTACTGAGATAGGACCAATACACTGAGCTACAGGGAAAGACTACAACATTGACCATAGTCTACTGAGATAGGACCAATACACTGAGCTACAGGGAAAGACTACAACAGTGACCATAGTCTACTGAGATAGGACCAATACACTGAGCTACAGGGAAAGACTACAACATTGACCATAGTCTACTGAGATAGGACCAATACACTGAGCTAGAGGGAAAGACTACAACAGTGACCATAGTCTACTGAGATAGGACCAATACACTGAGCTACAGGGAAAGACTACAGCAGTGACCATAGTCTACTGAGATAGGACCAATACACTTAGCTACAGGGAAAGACTACAACAATGACCATAGTCTACTGAGATAGGACCAATACACTGAGCTACAGGGAAAGACTACAACAATGACCATAGTCTACTGAGATAGGACCAATACACTGAGCTACAGGGAAAGACTACAACAATGACCATAGTCTACTGAGATAGGACCAATACACTGAGCTACAGGGAAAGACTACAACAATGACCATAGTCTACTGAGATAGGACCAAAGCACAGAGCTACAGGGAAAGACTACAACAATGACCATAGTCTACAGAGATAGGACCAATACACTGAGCTAGAGGGAAAGACTACAACAGTGACCATAGTCTACTGAGATAGGACCAATACACTGAGCTACAGGGAAAGACTACAACAGTGACCATAGTCTACTGAGATAGGACCAATACACTGAGCTACAGGGAAAGACAACAACAGTGACCATAGTCTACTGAGATAGGACCAATACACTGAGCTACAGGGAAAGACTACAACAATTACCATAGTCTACTGAGATAGGACCAATACACTGAGCTACAGGGAAAGACTACAACAATGACCATAGTCTACTGAGATAGGATCAATACACTGAGCTACAGGGAAAGACTACAACAATGACCATAGTCTACTGAGATAGGACCAATACACTGAGCTACAGGGAAAGACTTCAACAGTGACCATAGTCTACTGAGATAGGACCAATACACTGAGCTACAGGGAAAGACTACAACAGTGACCATAGTCTACTGAGATAGGACCAATACACTGAGCTACAGGGAAAGACTACAACAATGACCATAATCTACTGAGATAGGACCAATACACTGAGCTACAGGGAAAGACTACAACAATGACCATAGTCTACTGAGATAGGACCAATACACTGAGCTACAGGGAAAGACTACAACAATGACCATAGTCTACTGAGATAGGACCAATACACTGAGCTACAGGGAAAGACTACAACAATGACCATAGTCTACTGAGATAGGACCAATACACTGAGCTACAGGGAAAGACTACAACAATGACCATAGTCTACTGAGATAGGACCAATACACTGAGCTACAGGGAAAGACTACAACAGTGTCCATAGTCTACTGAGATAGGACCAATACACTGAGCTACAGGGAAAGACTACAACAATGACCATAGTCTACTGAGATAGGACCAATACACTGAGCTACAGGGAAAGACTACAACAATGACCATAGTCTACTGAGATAGGACCAATACACTGAGCTACAGGGAAAGACTACAACAATGACCATAGTCTACTGAGATAGGACCAATACACTGAGCTACAGGGAAAGACTACAACAATGACCATAGTCTACTGAGATAGGACCAATACACTGAGCTACAGGGAAAGACTACAACAATGACCATAGTCTACTGAGATAGGACCAATACACTGAGCTACAGGGAAAGACTACAACAATGACCATAGTCTACTGAGATAGGACCAATACACTGAGCTACAGGGAAAGACTACAACAATGACCATAGTCTACTGAGATAGGACCAATACACTGAGCTACAGGGAAAGACTACAGCAGTGACCATAGTCTACTGAGATAGGACCAATACACTGAGCTACAGGGAAAGACTTCAACAGTGACCATAGTCTACTGAGATAGGACCAATACACTGAGCTACAGGGAAAGACTACAACAGTGACCATAGTCTACTGAGATAGGACCAATACACTGAGCTACAGGGAAAGACTACAACAATGACCATAGTCTACTGAGATAGGACCAATACACTGAGCTACAGGGAAAGAGCAAAGAGCATACGGTGTCAGGGAGCATATGGTCAAATAAAACATGACATTTTACTGTTGTGATCCTGTCTCCTTTTCTACAGTATCCTGCCCTGTCACTTAGTCTATGATTAAGATGTCATATCAAACCAAATAAAATACCTTTCCCTTCTGCATCCCTCTGCACTCTGTCATCTGAAGCCAAGCAGGCTTGGGCTCATACTCACATAATTGTCTCAGGGTAGGAGTGCTGACCAAGGATCAGTTTTGCCTTTTAGATCATAATGAATAAGATTATATGGACAGGGGTCGACCTGATCCTAGATCAGCACTCCTACTCTGAAACGCTTTGTGGATAGGGGCCCTGGTGCAGCCTGGTCTCATAGACGTAACATAGCAAACGTAAATCCAGGACGCTCAAATTAGCATGATATGTTAAGTTTGGTATGGTTACATGAGACAGAAGATTACTGAAGGTAAAAATGATATAACTCTTACCTCTAGCAACCCATAGGTTGTGTGTTCCAATATCATCAGAGAAACAGTTAGCATTTTAGCTCATTAGCAACTACTGACTATACTTCCATAAAGTCTGACCCAGGATAGTAATAACACCTTGTCCAACCGTATGCTGGGTAGTTCTGGTTAGCACCTACAGGCAACAAGACCCTAATTAGGATATAACAGAGCCTTCGGAAAGTATTCAGACCCCTGGACTTTTTCTACATTTTGTTACGTTGCAGCCTTATTCTAAAATGTATTAAATAAAACAATTTCCTCAGCAATCTACACACTATACCCCATAACGACATCACAATACCCCATAATGACAAAGTGAAAACAGGTTTTTAGACATTTTTTAAGAAAAACCTTATTTACATAAGTATTCAGACCCTTTGCTATTAGACTCAAAATTAAGCTCAGGTGCATCCTGCTTCCATTGATCATCCTTGAGATGTTTCTACACCTTGGAGTCCACCTGTGGTCAATTAAATTGATTGGACATGATTTGGAAAAGCACAAACCTGTCTATATAAAGATCCCACAGTTGACAGTGCATGTCAGAGCAAAAACCAAGCCATGAGGTCGAAGGAATTGTTTGCAGAGCTCTGAGACAGGATTGTGTCGAGGCACAGATCTGGGGAAGGGCACCAAAAACATGTCTGCAGCATTGAAGGTCCCTAAGAACACAGTGGCCTTCGTCATTGGAAGTTTGAAACGACCAAGACTCTTCCTAGAGCTGTCCGCCTGGCCAAACCGAGCTATCGGGGAAGAAGGGCCTTGGTCAGGGAAGTGACCAAGAACCCAATTGTCACTCTGACAGAGCTCCAGAGTTCCTCTGTTGAGATGGGAGAACCTTCCAGAAGGACAACCATCTCTGCTGTACTCCACCAATCAGCCCTTTATGGAAGAGTGGCCAGACAGAAGCCACTCCTCAGTAAAAGGCACATGACAGCCCGCTTGGAGTTTGCCAAAAGGCACCTAAAGACTCTCAGACTGTGAAACAAGATTCTCTGGTCTGATGAAACCAAGATTGAACTCTTTGGCCTGAATGCCAAGTGTCACGTCTGGAGAAAACTTGGCACCATCCCTACGGTGAAGCATGGTGGTGGCAGCATCATGCTGTGGGGATGTTTTTCAGTGGCAGGGAATGGGAGACTAGTCAGGATCAAGGAAAGATGAACGGAGCAAAGTACAGAGAGATCCTTGATGAAAACCTGTTCTAGAGCGCTCAGGACCTCAGACTGGGGTGAAGGTTCACCTTCCAACAGGACAATGACCCTAAGCACACAGCCAAAACAATGCAGGAGTGGCTTCGGGCAAGTCTCTGAAAGTCCTTGAGTGGCCCAGCCAGAACCCGATCGAACATCTCTGGAGAGACCTGAAAATAGCTGTGAAGCGAAGCTCCCCATTCAACCCGACAGAGCTTGAGAGGATCTGCAGAGAAGAATGGGAGAAACTCCCCAAATACAGGTGTGCCAAGCTTGTAGCGTGATACCCAAGAATACTTGCCAAAGGTGCTTCAACAAAGTACTGAGTAAAGGGTCTGAATACTTATGTAAATGTGATATTTCAGGTTTATTTATTATAAATTAGAAAAAAAAATACGAATCTGTTTTTGCTTTATCATTATGTAGATTTATGAGGGAAAACAACGATTGAATGCATTTTAGAATAAGGCTGTAAAGTAACAAAATGTGGAAAACTTTCCAAAGTCACTGTATACTGGGGATCGAACCATCAACTACGGACCTCATAAAGTCGAAGCCCACACTCCATTGCTGAGCTACAACCCCTGGGCTTGTATTCAAAAAGCATCTCAAGGGTAGGATAGCTGATCTAGGATCAGCTTTGCCTTTAAGATAAAAATGAATAGCATTACATAGATGCGGGGACCTGATCCTAGATCAGCACTCCTACTCCGAGAACACGTTTAGGACCATGTTGGACAGGACCAGGGCCTCCTCCTCTTAGTCCCCCCCCCCCCCCCCCCCCCCCCCCCCCCCCCCCCCCCCCCCTGTGAAATGGGAAGGAACAGATTCCGGCATGTGGTGTCTTCGAGCTGCTCCGACAGACGGCCCGGGAATTTACGACAGGGCGGAGCTTCTCATGCGCATATTTCACAGATGGGCCCCTGGACGCTGCAGTGGGCTGCAGACCTATCCAGAATGCTGTGGGTGGGGTGCTCCCAGTCACTGGGAGAGGGGGTGGGGTCAACCGGATCGCAAAATAGTCTTCTCTGCTTCTTCTTATTGAGCACTTTTCCTACAGTTATCCTACAGTGTTGGAGTTATCCTACAGTCTTAGTTATCCTACAGTGTTAGTTATCCTACAGTGTTAGTAGGTGCCCAACTTCTTCACTGAGTCAGAGTGTTACATTCTGAGAAGAAACCAAATCACAACTCATGTCAGTAGGAGATTGGTAGGCTATCTCGGGACGGATGATGCATTGCATATTCAATGCTAACAATCTGATATTGTATGTCACATAGTGTGCCGAATTCTGCGTTTGGACTCCTGAACTTGTTGGTTACGCTCATTACAAGACTCTTTACATACTCTCATAAGCATTATTAAACTAACTCAACTGATCTAAACTGAATTGCCCCTAAACTAAAGAATTACACCACAGTGGTGGGGGAGGGGGAGTTTGTATAGGCTACTTATTTTGTACTAAATATGTTGTTCATTATGACAGAGACCAAAGAAAAACGTTCAAATGATATCTGAAGGCAAGCTACGTGCCTGATGGGGCAATACATGAATTACCACCCAGATCATAATAACCACTTACAAACGTTACATGAGAATGACGGACAAGTCATTAAAACTAGTGTGACTTTTCTGTGCCGGAGGAGTTGTCAATAAACAATGTTTGGTGTGGCACGAGGGAGTTTTACACAAGAGAGATGTGATTTCATTTCCCTGCCATGACCGTTTAGTCCTCCCTTCCTTGCAGAGCGCGGCCTTCGTTGGGTGGGACGGTTTTGTTTGCCATGTCAGCAACAGCGAGTGACACGAGCAAAAGAACGTTCCAAGTGAGCAGTATTTGTGCTTGCGTGAATAACAGTAATTATGATCTCTTCTGTACTTGGACAGTAGCCATTGAACTGCGTTTACGCTGCCGTTGTGTTGGAATATGGGAGGAGTCAAGCGACATCGAATGGCCATTGACATGAATATTCAACGTGCGTGGGGGACGTTGTGCACTGAATGATAACTAAGTAGGGGTTAATATGACTTTGGCTCAAAAGCCTACGGTGCAGTCTGTGCGGGAACAAAATTACATTTAAATAAATATACACATTATCCACATTAAGAACGCCGTTCAGCATGCAAATGAGCTTTTCACCATCCTCCATTGCTCATTCTGCAGGTTAGTTCAGGGCGGTGCATCTGTCTCAATGCAGAGTCCCATTTTGTGGGGATTTCCAAATCAAGTCATTAATGTGTTTTATGTTTGGTGTTAATCTTGATAATTATTGCATTAATCTCCTAAACAAAATGGCACAACGTTTGCATGAGTGACAGTTCTTGGTGAATCAGGATACCTGATGTTAACAGACTAGTGACTGAAACCTTTGAAACAAAAGGAAAATGGTTGAGCATTCAAATATGTTGGTCCACATCTGACGTATTTTCATTGAATAACCATGCTGGTTTCGCTGTATAAAAACTAGTATTGGACCAGTCCTGGTTTCGCTGTATAAAAACTAGTATTGGACCAGTCCTGGTTTCGCTGTATGAAAACTAGTATTGGACCAGTGCTGGTGCTGCTGTATGAAAACTAGTATTGGACCAGTCCTGGTTTCGCTGTATAAAAACTAGTATTGGACCAGTCCTGGTTTCGCTGTATGAAAACTAGTATTGGACCAGTGCTGGTACAACGGTATGAAAACTAGTATTGGACCGGTGCTGGTTTCGCTGTATGAAAACTAGTACTGGACCAGTGCTGGTTTCGCTGTATGAAAACTAGTATTGGACCAGTGCTGGTTCTGCTGTATGAAAACTAGTATTAGACCAGTGCTGGTTCTGCTGTATGAAAACTAGTACTGGACCAGTGCTGGTACAACGGTATGAAAACTAGTATTGGACCGGTGCTGGTTTCGCTGTATGAAAACTAGTATTAGACCAGTGCTGGTGCTGCTGTATGAAAACTAGTACTGGACCAGTGCTGGTACAACGGTATGAAAACTAGTATTGGACCGGTGCTGGTTTCGCTGTATGAAAACTAGTACTGGACCAGTGCTGGTTTCGCTGTATGAAAACTAGTATTGGACCAGTGCTGGTTCTGCTGTATGAAAACTAGTATTAGACCAGTGCTGGTTCTGCTGTATGAAAACTAGTATTGGACCAGTGCTGGTTCTGCTGTATGAAAACTAGTATTGGAACAGTGCTGGTCCTGCTGTATGAAAACTAGTATTGGACCAGTGCTGGTTCTGCTGTATGAAAACTAGTATTGGAACTGTGCTGGTCCTGCTGTATGAAAACTAGTATTGGACCAGTGCTGGTTCTGCTGTATGTAAACTAGTATTGGACCAGTGCTGGTTCTGCTGTATGAAAACTAGTATTGGACCAGTGCTGGTCCTGCTGTATGAAAACTAGTATTGGACCAGTGCTGGTTTCGCTGTATGAAAACTAGTATTGGACCAGTGCTGGTTCAGCTGTATGAAAACTAGTATTGGACCAGTGCTGGAACAACGGTGTGAAAACTAGTATTGGACCAGTGCTGGTTCTGCTGTATGAAAACTAGTATTGGACCAGTGCTGGGTCTGCTGTATGAAAACTAGTATTGGACCAGTGCTGGTACAGCTGTATGAAAACTAGTATTGGACCAGTGCTGGTTCTGCTGTATGAAAACTAGTATTGGACCAGTGCTGGTTTCGCTGTATGAAAACTAGTATTGGACCAGTGCTGGTCCTGCTGTATGAAAACTAGTATTGGACCAGTGCTGGTTCTGCTGTATGAAAACTAGTATTGGACCAGTGCTGGTTTCGCTGTATGAAAACTAGTATTGGACCAGTGCTGGTTCAGCTGTATGAAAACTAGTATTGGACCAGTGCTGGTTCAGCTGTATGAAAACTAGTATTGGACCCGTGCTGGGTCTGCTGTATGAAACTAGTATTGGACCAGTGCTGGGTCTGCTGTATGTAAACTAGTATTGGACCCGTGCTGGGTCTGCTGTATGAAAACTAGTATTGGACCAGTGCTGGTTTCGCTGTATGAAAACTAGTATTGGACCAGTGCTGGTCCTGCTGTATGAAAACTAGTATTGGACCAGTGCTGGTACAGCTGTATGAAAACTAGTATTGGACCAGTGCTGGTTCTGCTGTATGAAAACTTGTATTGGACCCGTGCTGGGTCTGCTGTATGAAACTAGTATTGGACCAGTGCTGGTTTCGCTGTATGAAAACTAGTATTGGACCAGTGCTGGTACAGCTGTATGAAAACTAGTATTGGACCAGTGCTGGTACAATGGTATGAAAAAAGTGCCTTGCGTGGCGGCAAAAAAGGACGTGCCCAGAAGAAATCGTGTCTTAACAGACTCTCGGAATAAAATAATATCCATTTAGTGGATGATGCTATGGCACCTTTGAATGTTTCTCTTTACAATGAGGGCATATGAGGCAAGTTAAAGGGTGAGATCCCTGTGTCCCTCCCTGCTCACTGAAGCCTATGAGTTCTATGTAACCCTGTAGTATGTATTTTCTGAAGGACACTTTGTCAATAACGAGCTTGACAAACATTTTGCTGGAATAACCTTTGAAATTACCTTTTTTTGCACAAGGAGTGCAATAATTTCAAGGAAGATTAAATATTGCAATCACCAGATATTAATCGCACATTTTATTCACTCATCTTATTCACCTGACCTTATTCACCCATCTTATTCACCCGACCTTATTAACCCATCTTATTCACCCATCTTATTCACCCATCTTATTCACCCATCTTATTCACCCGACATTATTAACCCATCTTATTAACCATCTTATTCACCCATCTTATTAACCCATCTTATTAACCCATCTTATTAACCCATCTTATTAACCCATCTTATACACTCATCTTATTCACCAGACCTTATTCACTCATCTTATTCACCAGACCTTATTCACTCATCTTATTCACCAGACCTTATTCACTCATCTTATTCACCAGACCTTATTCACTCATCTTATTCACCAGACCTTATTCACTCATCTTATTCACCAGACCTTATTCACTCATCTTATTCACCAGACCTTATTCACTCATCTTATTCACCAGACCTTATTCACCAATCTTATTCACCAGACCTTATTAACCCATCTTATTAACCCATATTATTTACCCATCTTATTCACCAGACCTTATTCACTCATCTTATTCACCAGACCTTATTCACTCATCTTATTCACCAGACCTTATTCACCAATCTTATTCACCAGACCTTATTAACCCATTTTATTAACCCATATTATTTACCCATCTTATTCACCAGACCTTATTCACTCATCTTATTCACCAGACCTTATTCACTCATCTTATTCACCAGACCTTATTCACTCATCTTATTCACCAGACCTTATTCACTCATCTTATTCACCAGACCTTATTCACTCATCTTATTCACCAGACCTTATTCACCAATCTTATTCACCAGACCTTATTAACCCATCTTATTAACCCATATTATTTACCCATCTTATTCACCAGACCTTATACACCCATCTTATTAACCCATATTATTTACCCATCTTATTCACCAGACCTTATTCACCAATCTTATTCACCAGACCTTATTAACCCATCTTATTAACCCATATTATTTACCCATCTTATTCACCAGACCTTATACACCCACCAAATTCACCAAACCTTATTCACTCGTTTGCCTAGATGTTACAATCACAAACATTGACTCATAATTGCTTTTAAGTCACTGTCTCTGGCCGTGAGAAAGGTCTACTTGGTACTACGTTTTTTAGTGGGTATTCATATGCATGGACTGATACATTTGGGGCGGCAGGTAGCCTAGCGGTTAGAGCGTTGGACTTGTAACCGCAAGGTTGCAAAATCGAATCCCCGAGAAGACAAGGTCAAAAAATTGCCGTTCTGCCCCTGAACAAGGCAGTTATCCCACTGTTCCTAGGCCATCATTGAAAATAATAATTTGTTCTTAATTAACTGTCTTGCCTAGTTAAATAAAGGTAAAATTAAAATTAAAAACATACTGTGTGTTGCCTACTTATGAATGAGAATCACATACAAAACAAATCAAATTTTATTTGTCACATACACATGGTTAGCAGATGTTAATGCGAGTGTAGCGAAATGCTTGTGCTTCTAGTTCCTACAATGCAGTAATAACCAACAAGTAATCTAGCTAACAATTCCAAAACTACTACCTTATAGACACAAGTGTAAGGGGATAAAGAATATGTACATAAAGATATATGAATGAGTGATGGTACAGAACGGCATAGGCAAGATACAGTAGATGGTATTGAGTGCAGTATATACATATGAGATGAGTATGTAAACAAAGTGGCATAGTTAAAGTGGCTAGTGATACATGTATTACATAAAGATGCAGTAGATGATATAGAGTAAGGTATATACATATACATATGAGATGAATAATGTAGGGTATGTAAACATATTAGGTAGCAATGTTTAAAGTGGCTAGTGATATATTTACATCATTTCCCATCAATTCCCATTATTAAAGTGGCTGGAGTTGAGTCAGTGTGTTGGCAGCAGCCACTCAATGTTAGTGGTGGCTGTTTAACAGTCTGATGGCCTTGAGATAGAAGCTGTTTTTCAGTCTCTCGGTCCAAGCTTTGATGCACCTGTACTGACCTCGCCTTCTGGATGATAGCGGGGTGAACAGGCAGTGGCTCGGGTGGTTGTTGTCCTTGATGATCTTTATGGCCTTCCTGTGACATCGGGTGGTGTAGGTGTCCTGGAGGGCAGGTAGTTTGCCCCCGGTGATGCGTTGTGCAGACCTCACTACCCTCTGGAGAACCTTTACGGTTGTGGTCGGAGTAGTTGCCGTACCAGGCGGTGATACAGCCCGACAGGATGCTCTTGATTGTGCATCTGTAGAAGTTTGTGAGTTTGCTTTTGGTGACAAGCCGAATTTTAAGACATAGACCAACCAGGTGAATAAAATCAAATTTCATTGGTCACATACACATGATTAGCTGATGTTAATGCGAGAGTAGCAAAAAGCCTATGCTTCTAGTTACGACCATGCAGTAATATCTAACATGTAATCTAACAATTTCACAACTACTACTTTATACACACAAGTGTAAAGGAATGAATAAGAATATGTACATAAAGATATATGAATGAGCGAGGGCCAAACGGCATAGGCAAGATGCAGTAGATGGTATAGAGTACAGTATATACAGTATGAGATGAGTAATGTAGGGTATGTAAACATTATATAAAGTGCCATTGTTTAAAGTGAATAGTGATTATTAAGTGAATAGTGAATAGTTATTTATTAAAGTGGCTGGAGATTTGAATCAGTATGTTGGCAGCAGCCACTCAATGTTAGTGGTGGCTGTTTAACAGTCTGATGGCCTTGAGAAAGAAGCTGTTTTTCAGTCTCTCGGTCCCTGCTTTGATGCACTTGTACTGACCTCGCCTTCTGGAGGACAGCGGTGTGAACAGGCAGTGGCTCGCGTGGTTGTTGTCCTTGATGATCTTTTTGGCCTTCCTGTAACATTGGGTGGTGTAGGTGTCCTGGAGGGCAGGTAGTTTGCCCCTGGTGATGCGTTGTGCAGACCGCACCACCCTCTGGAGAGCCTTATGGTTGTGGGCGGAGCAACTGCCGTACCAGGAGGGGATACAGCCCGACAGGATGCTCTCGATTATGCATCTGTAAAAGATTGTCAGAGTTTTGGGTGACAAGCCAAATTTCTTCAGCCTCCTGAGGTTGAAGAGGCGCTGTTGACAAATAAACTTTAATTTGTTGGAAAGGGAATCACAGACGATAGTTGAGCCCATTTGCTGTCTCTGTGTGTGTCCTCTTTTTTGTCCCCTACAAATGATGAATGTGTTCCGGGTTTTTCCTGAGAGATTTGGTTAGGTTGTCGTTCTGTGGTTAGGTTATTGTATGGGCTGATCTGATCACCAAATCTGCATGGATGGAGAGTAAGGTGATATTCACAGTAGATGCAAACACTTGAGCTGTTTAACGGTGCATTGTGGGTAACTGTGTGTTGTCAGTGGTACTTATCTATTTTTTACTTAACACTTATTTAATATATTTTTCAAAACTTCTTAAATTAATGCATTGTTGGTTAAGGGCTTGTAAGTTAGCATTTCACTGTTGTATTTGGCGCATGTGACAAATACAATTTGATTTGATTTGATTCCTTCCTGGAGACTCAGTCAGAAGAAGGTAAACAACATGGCAGCTGGTTTCAGTCAGAAGAAGCGGTTATGAAGATCTGGGCTGTGTCTCAAAGAGGTTACCAAACCTGGAATGAACAATCATGAACCCACTGAACGGCTCATCCATTCTGTTTGAGATGACCAAACGACCTGGAATGAACCATCATGAACCCACTGAACGGCTCATCCATTCTGTTTGAGATGACCAAACGACCTGGAATGAACAATCATGAACCCACTGAACGGCTCATCCATTCTGTTTGAGATGACCAAACGACCTGGAATGAACAATCATGAACCCACTGAACGGCTCATCCATTCTGTTTGAGATGACCAAACGACCTGGAATGAACAATCATGAACCCACTGAACGGCTCATCCATTCTGTTTGAGATGACCAAATGACCTGGAATGAACAATCATGAACCCACTGAACGGCTCATCCATTCTGTTTGAGATGACCAAATGACCTGGAATGAACCATCATGAACCCACTGAACGGCTCATCCATTCTGTTTGAGATAACCAAATGACCTGGAATGAACCATCATGAACCCACTGAACGGCTCATCCATTCTGTTTGAGATGACCAAACGACCTGGAATGAACAATCATGAACCCACTGAACGGCTCATCCATTCTGTTTGAGATGACCAAACGACCTGGAATGAACCATCATGAACCCACTGAACGGCTCATCCATTCTGTTTGAGATGACCAAACGACCTGGAATGAACCATCATGAACCCACTGAACGGCTCATCCATTCTGTTTGAGATGACCAAACGACCTGGAATGAACAATCATGAACCCACTGAACGGCTCATCCATTCTGTTTGAGATGACCAAACGACCTGGAATGAACAATCATGAACCCACTGAACGGCTCATCCATTCTGTTTGAGATGACCAAACGACCTGGAATGAACAATCATGAACCCACTGAACGGCTCATCCATTCTGTTTGAGATGACCAAACGACCTGGAATGAACAATCTGTTGTTTTATTAAATGTTTTATTAAAGGGCCTGATGCAGCTTGTTCTACATGGTTTATTAAAGGACCTGATGCAGCTTGTTCTACATGGTTTATTAAAGGGCCTGATGCAGCTTGTGCTACATGGTTTATTAAAGGGCCTGATGCAGCTTGTTCTACACGGTTTATTAAAGGGCCTGATGCAGCTTGTTCTACATGGTTTATTAAAGGGCCTGATGCAGCTTGTTCTACATGGTTTATTAAAGGGCCTGATGCAGCTTGTTCTACATGGTTTATTAAAGGGCCTGATGCAGCTTGTTCTACATGGTTTATTAAAGGGCCTGATGCAGCTTGTTCTACATGGTTTATTAAAGGGCCTGATGCAGCTTGTTCTACATGGTATATGAAAGGGCCTGATGCAGCTTGTTCTACATGGTTTATTAAAGGGCCTGATGCAGCTTGTTCTACATGGTTTATTAAAGGGCCTGATGCAGCTTGTTCTACATGGTTTATTAAAGGGCCTGGTGCAGCTTGTTCTACATGGTTTATTAAAGGACTGGGCCTGATGCAGCTTGTTCTACATGGTTTATTAAAGGGCCTGATGCAGCTTGTTCTACATGGTTTATTAAAGGGCCTGATGCAGCTTGTTCTACATGGTTTATTAAAGGGCCTGATGCAGCTTGTTCTACATGGTTTATTAAAGGGCCTGATGCAGCTTGTTCTACATGGTTTATTGACGGGCCTGATGCAGCTTGTTCTACATGGTTTATTAAAGGACTGGGCCTGATGCAGCTTGTTCTATATGGTTTATTGAAGGGCCTGATGCAGCTTGTTCTACATGGTTTATTAAAGGGCCTGATGCAGCTTGTTCTACATGGTTTATTAAAGGGCCTGATGCAGCTTGTTCTACATGGTTAATTAAAGGGCCTGATGCAGCTTGTTCTACATGGTTTATTAAAGGATCTGATGCAGCTTGTTCTACATGGTTTATTAAAGGGCCTGATGCAGCTTGTGCTACATGGTTTATTAAAGGGCCTGATGCAGCTTGTTCTACATGGTTTATTAAAGGGCCTGATGCAGCTTGTTCTACATGGTTTATTAAAGGGCCTGATGCAGCTTGTTCTACATGGTTTATTGAAGGACTGGGCCTGATGCAGCTTGTGCTACATGGTTTATTAAAGGGCCTGATGCAGCTTGTTCTACATCGTTTATTAAAGGGCCTGGTGCAGCTTGTTCTACATGGTTTATTAAAGGGCCTGGTGCAGCTTGTTCTACATGGTTTATTAAAGGACTGGGCCTGATGCAGCTTGTTCTACATGGTTTATTAAAGGGCCTGGTGCAGCTTGTTCTACATGGTTTATTAAAGGGCCTGATGCAGCTTGTTCTACATGGTTTATTAAAGGGCCTGATGCAGCTTGTTCTACATGGTTTATTAAAGGGCCTGATGCAGCTTGCTCTACACGGTTTATTAAAGGGCCTGATGCAGCTTGTTCTACATGGTTTATTAAAGGGCCTGATGCAGCTTGTTCTACATGGTTTATTAAAGGGCCTGGTGCAGCTTGTTCTACATGGTTTATTAAAGGACTGGGCCTGATGCAGCTTGTTCTACATGGTTTATTAAAGGGCCTGATGCAGCTTGTTCTACATGGTTTATTAAAGGGCCTGATGCAGCTTGTTCTACATGATTTATTGAAGGACTGGGCCTGATGCAGCTTGTGCTACATGGTTTATTAAAGGGCCTGATGCAGCTTGTTCTACATGGTTTATTGAAGGACTGGGCCTGATGCAGCTTGTTCTACATGGTTTATTAAAGGGCCTGATGCAGCTTGTTCTACATGGTTTATTAAAGGGCCTGATGCAGCTTGTTCTACATGATTTATTGAAGGACTGGGCCTGATGCAGCTTGTTCTACATGGTTTATTAAAGGGCCTGATGCAGCTTGTTCTACATGGTTTATTAAAGGGCCTGATGCAGCTTGTTCTACATGGTTTATTAAAGGGCCTGATGCAGCTTGTTCTACATGGTTAATTAAAGGGCCTGATGCAGTTTGTTCTACATGGTTTATTAAAGGATCTGATGCAGCTTGTTCTACATCGTTTATTAAAGGGCCTGGTGCAGCTTGTTCTACATGGTTTATTAAAGGGCCTGGTGCAGCTTGTTCTACATGGTTTATTAAAGGACTGGGCCTGATGCAGCTTGTTCTACATGGTTTATTAAAGGGCCTGATGCAGCTTGTTCTACATGGTTTATTGAAGGACTGGACCTGATGCAGCTTGTGCTACATGGTTTATTAAAGGGCCTGATGCAGCTTGTTCTACATGGTTTATTAAAGGGCCTGATGCAGCTTGTTCTACATGGTTTATTAAAGGGCCTGATGCAGCTTGTTCTACACGGTTTATTAAAGGGCCTGATGCAGCTTGTTCTACATGGTTTATTAAAGGGCCTGATGCAGCTTGTTCTACATGGTTTATTAAAGGGCCTGGTGCAGCTTGTTCTACATGGTTTATTAAAGGACTGGGCCTGATGCAGCTTGTTCTACATGGTTTATTAAAGGGCCTGATGCAGCTTGTTCTACATGGTTTATTAAAGGGCCTGATGCAGCTTGTTCTACATGATTTATTGAAGGACTGGGCCTGATGCAGCTTGTGCTACATGGTTTATTAAAGGGCCTGATGCAGCTTGTTCTACATGGTTTATTGAAGGACTGGGCCTGATGCAGCTTGTTCTACATGGTTTATTAAAGGGCCTGATGCAGCTTGTTCTACATGGTTTATTAAAGGGCCTGATGCAGCTTGTTCTACATGATTTATTGAAGGACTGGGCCTGATGCAGCTTGTTCTACATGGTTTATTAAAGGGCCTGATGCAGCTTGTTCTACATGGTTTATTGAAGGACTGGGCCTGATGCAGCTTGTTCTACATGGTTTATTAAAGGGCCTGATGCAGCTTGTTCTACATGGTTTATTAAAGGGCCTGATGCAGCTTGTTCTACATGGTTTATTGAAGGACTGGGCCTGATGCAGCTTGTTATACATGTTTTATTGAAGGGCCTGATGCAGCTTGTTCTACATGGTTTATTAAAGGGCCTGATGCAGCTTGTTCTACATGGTTTATTAAAGGGCCTGATGCAGCTTGTTCTACATGGTTTATTAAAGGGCCTGATGCAGCTTGTTCTACATGGTTTATTAAAGGGCCTGGTGCAGCTTGTTCTACATGGTTTATTAAAGGGCCTGATGCAGCTTGTTCTACATGGTTTATTAAAGGGCCTGATGCAGCTTGTTCTACATGGTTTATTAAAGGATCTGATGCAGCTTGTTCTACATGGTTTATTGAAGGGCCTGATGCAGCTTGTTCTACATGGTTTATTAAAGGGCCTGATGCAGCTTGTTCTACATGGTTTATTAAAGGGCCTGGTGCAGCTTGTTCTACATGGTTTATTAAAGGACTAGGCCTGATGCAGCTTGTTCTACATGGTTTATTAAAGGGCCTGGTGCAGCTTGTTCTACATGGTTTATTAAAGGACTGGGCCTGATGCAGCTTGTTCTACATGGTTTATTAAAGGGCCTGATGCAGCTTGTTCTACATGGTTTATTAAAGGGCCTGGTGCAGCTTGTTCTACATGGTTTATTAAAGGGCCTGATGCAGCTTGTTCTACATGGTTTATTAAAGGGCCTGATGCAGCTTGTTCTACATGGTTTATTAAAGGATCTGATGCAGCTTGTTCTACATGGTTTATTGAAGGGCCTGATGCAGCTTGTTCTACATGGTTTATTAAAGGGCCTGATGCAGCTTGTTCTACATGGTTTATTAAAGGGCCTGGTGCAGCTTGTTCTACATGGTTTATTAAAGGACTAGGCCTGATGCAGCTTGTTCTACATGGTTTATTAAAGGGCCTGGTGCAGCTTGTTCTACATGGTTTATTAAAGGACTGGGCCTGATGCAGCTTGTTCTACATGGTTTATTAAAGGGCCTGATGCAGCTTGTTCTACATGGTTTATTAAAGGGCCTGATGCAGCTTGTTCTACATGGTTTATTGACGGGCCTGATGCAGCTTGTTCTACATGGTTTATTAAAGGACTGGGCCTGATGCAGCTTGTTCTATATGGTTTATTGAAGGGCCTGATGCATTTTGTGCTACATGGTTTATTAAAGGGCCTGATGCAGCTTGTTCTACATGGTTTATTAAAGGGCCTGATGCAGCTTGTTCTACATGGTTTATTAAAGGGCCTGATGCAGCTTGTTCTACATGGTTTATTAAAGGGCCTGGTGCAGCTTGTTCTACATGGTTTATTAAAGGGCCTGATGCAGCTTGTTCTACATGGTTTATTAAAGGGCCTGATTCAGCTTGTTCTACATGGTTTATTAAAGGGCCTGATGCAGCTTGTTCTACATGGTTTATTGAAGGGCCTGATGCAGCTTGTTCTACATGGTTTATTAAAGGGCCTGATGCAGCTTGTTCTACATGGTTTATTAAAGGGCCTGGTGCAGCTTGTTCTACATGGTTTATTAAAGGACTAGGCCTGATGCAGCTTGTTCTACATGGTTTATTAAAGGGCCTGGTGCAGCTTGTTCTACATGGTTTATTAAAGGACTGGGCCTGATGCAGCTTGTTCTACATGGTTTATTAAAGGGCCTGATGCAGCTTGTTCTACATGGTTTATTGACGGGCCTGATGCAGCTTGTTCTACATGGTTTATTAAAGGACTGGGCCTGATGCAGCTTGTTCTATATTGTTTATTGAAGGGCCTGATGCAGCTTGTTCTACATGGTTTATTAAAGGGCCTGATGCAGCTTGTTCTACATGGTTTATTAAAGGGCCTGATGCAGCTTGTTCTACATGGTTAATTAAAGGGCCTGATGCAGTTTGTTCTACATGGTTTATTAAAGGATCTGATGCAGCTTGTTCTACATGGTTTATTAAAGGGCCTGATGCAGCTTGTGCTACATGGTTTATTAAAGGGCCTGATGCAGCTTGTTCTACATGGTTTATTAAAGGGCCTGATGCAGCTTGTTCTACATGGTTTATTAAAGGGCCTGATGCAGCTTGTTCTACATGGTTTATTGAAGGACTGGGCCTGATGCAGCTTGTGCTACATGGTTTATTAAAGGGCCTGATGCAGCTTGTTCTACATGGTTTATTAAAGGGCCTGATGCAGCTTGTTCTACACGGTTTATTAAAGGGCCTGATGCAGCTTGTTCTACATGGTTTATTAAAGGGCCTGATGCAGCTTGTTCTACATCGTTTATTAAAGGGCCAGGTGCAGCTTGTTCTACATGGTTTATTAAAGGGCCTGGTGCAGCTTGTTCTACATGGTTTATTAAAGGACTGGGCCTGATGCAGCTTGTTCTACATGGTTTATTAAAGGGCCTGGTGCAGCTTGTTCTACATGGTTTATTAAAGGACTGGGCCTGATGCAGCTTGTTCTACATGGTTTATTAAAGGGCCTGATGCAGCTTGTTCTACATGGTTTATTAAAGGGCCTGATGCAGCTTGTTCTACATGGTTTATTAAAGGGCCTGATACAGCTTGTGCTACATGGTTTTTTAAAGGGCCTGATGCAGCTTGTTCTACATGGTTTATTAAAGGGCCTGATGCAGCTTGTTCTACATGGTTTATTAAAGGGCCTGATGCAGCTTGTTCTACACGGTTTATTAAAGGGCCTGATGCAGCTTGTTCTACATGGTTTATTAAAGGGCCTGGTGCAGCTTGTTCTACATGGTTTATTAAAGGACTGGGCCTGATGCAGCTTGTTCTACATGGTTTATTAAAGGGCCTGATGCAGCTTGTTCTACATGGTTTATTAAAGGGCCTGATGCAGCTTGTGATACATGGTTTATTAAAGGGCCTGATGCAGCTTGTTCTACATGGTTTATTGAAGGGCCTGATGCAGCTTGTTCTACATGGTTTATTAAAGGGCCTGATGCAGCTTGTTCTACATGGTTTATTAAAGGGCCTGGTGCAGCTTGTTCTACATGGTTTATTAAAGGACTAGGCCTGATGCAGCTTGTTCTACATGGTTTATTAAAGGGCCTGGTGCAGCTTGTTCTACATGGTTTATTAAAGGACTGGGCCTGATGCAGCTTGTTCTACATGGTTTATTAAAGGGCCTGATGCAGCTTGTTCTACATGGTTTATTGACGGGCCTGATGCAGCTTGTTCTACATGGTTTATTAAAGGACTGGGCCTGATGCAGCTTGTTCTATATTGTTTATTGAAGGGCCTGATGCAGCTTGTTCTACATGGTTTATTAAAGGGCCTGATGCAGCTTGTTCTACATGGTTTATTAAAGGGCCTGATGCAGCTTGTTCTACATGGTTAATTAAAGGGCCTGATGCAGTTTGTTCTACATGGTTTATTAAAGGATCTGATGCAGCTTGTTCTACATGGTTTATTAAAGGGCCTGATGCAGCTTGTGCTACATGGTTTATTAAAGGGCCTGATGCAGCTTGTTCTACATGGTTTATTAAAGGGCCTGATGCAGCTTGTTCTACATGGTTTATTAAAGGGCCTGATGCAGCTTGTTCTACATGGTTTATTGAAGGACTGGGCCTGATGCAGCTTGTGCTACATGGTTTATTAAAGGGCCTGATGCAGCTTGTTCTACATGGTTTATTAAAGGGCCTGATGCAGCTTGTTCTACACGGTTTATTAAAGGGCCTGATGCAGCTTGTTCTACATGGTTTATTAAAGGGCCTGATGCAGCTTGTTCTACATCGTTTATTAAAGGGCCAGGTGCAGCTTGTTCTACATGGTTTATTAAAGGGCCTGGTGCAGCTTGTTCTACATGGTTTATTAAAGGACTGGGCCTGATGCAGCTTGTTCTACATGGTTTATTAAAGGGCCTGGTGCAGCTTGTTCTACATGGTTTATTAAAGGACTGGGCCTGATGCAGCTTGTTCTACATGGTTTATTAAAGGGCCTGATGCAGCTTGTTCTACATGGTTTATTAAATGGCCTGATGCAGCTTGTTCTACATGGTTTATTAAAGGGCCTGATACAGCTTGTGCTACATGGTTTTTTAAAGGGCCTGATGCAGCTTGTTCTACATGGTTTATTAAAGGGCCTGATGCAGCTTGTTCTACATGGCTTATTAAAGGGCCTGATGCAGCTTGTTCTACACGGTTTATTAAAGGGCCTGATGCAGCTTGTTCTACATGGTTTATTAAAGGGCCTGGTGCAGCTTGTTCTACATGGTTTATTAAAGGACTGGGCCTGATGCAGCTTGTTCTACATGGTTTATTAAAGGGCCTGATGCAGCTTGTTCTACATGGTTTATTAAAGGGCCTGATGCAGCTTGTGATACATGTTTTATTAAAGGGCCTGATGCAGCTTGTTCTACATGGTTTATTAAAGGGCCTGATGCAGCTTGTTCTACATGGTTTATTAAAGGGCCTGATGCAGCTTGTTCTACATGGTTTATTGAAGGACTGGGCCTGATGCAGCTTGTGCTACATGGTTTATTAAAGGGCCTGATGCAGCTTGTTTTACATGGTTTATTAAAGGGCCTGATGCAGCTTGTTCTACACGGTTTATTAAAGGGCCTGATGCAGCTTGTTCTACATGGTTTATTAAAGGGCCTGATGCAGCTTGTTCTACATTGTTTATTAAAGGGCCTGGTGCAGCTTGTTCTACATGGTTTATTAAAGGGCCTGGTGCAGCTTGTTCTACATGGTTTATTAAAGGACTGGGCCTGATGCAGCTTGTTCTACATGGTTTATTAAAGGGCCTGGTGCAGCTTGTTCTACATGGTTTATTAAAGGGCCTGATGCAGCTTGTGCTACATGGTTTATTAAAGGGCCTGATGCAGCTTGTTCTACATGGTTTATTAAAGGGCCTGATGCAGCTTGTTCTACATGGTTTATTAAAGGGCCTGATGCAGCTTGTTCTACACGGTTTATTAAAGGGCCTGATGCAGCTTGTTCTACATGGTTTATTAAAGGGCCTGGTGCAGCTTGTTCTACATGGTTTATTAAAGGACTGGGCCTGATGCAGCTTGTTCTACATGGTTTATTAAAGGGCCTGATGCAGCTTGTTCTACATGGTTTATTAAAGGGCCTGATGCAGCTTGTTCTACATGGTTTATTAAAGGACTGGGCCTGATGCAGCTTGTTCTATATGGTTTATTGAAGGGCCTGATGCAGCTTGTTCTACATGGTTTATTAAAGGGCCTGATGCAGCTTGTTCTACATGGTTTATTAAAGGGCCTGATGCAGCTTGTTCTACATGGTTAATTAAAGGGCCTGATGCAGTTTGTTCTACATGGTTTATTAAAGGATCTGATGCAGCTTGTTCTACATGGTTTATTAAAGGGCCTGATGCAGCTTGTGCTACATGGTTTATTAAAGGGCCTGATGCAGCTTGTTCTACATGGTTTATTAAAGGGCCTGATGCAGCTTGTTCTACATGGTTTATTGAAGGACTGGGCCTGATGCAGCTTGTGCTACATGGTTTATTAAATGGCCTGATGCAGCTTGTTCTACATGGTTTATTAAAGGGCCTGATGCAGCTTGTTCTACACGGTTTATTAAAGGGCCTGATGCAGCTTGTTCTACATGGTTTATTAAAGGGCTGATGCAGCTTGTTCTACATCGTTTATTAAAGGGCCTGGTGCAGCTTGTTCTACATGGTTTATTAAAGGGCCTGGTGCAGCTTGTTCTACATGGTTTATTAAAGGACTGGGCCTGATGCAGCTTGTTCTACATGGTTTATTAAAGGGCCTGGTGCAGCTTGTTCTACATGGTTTATTAAAGGACTGGGCCTGATGCAGCTTGTTCTACATGGTTTATTAAAGGGCCTGATGCAGCTTGTTCTACATGGTTTATTAAAGGGCCTGATGCAGCTTGTTCTACATGGTTTATTAAAGGGCCTGATGCAGCTTGTTCTACACGGTTTATTAAAGGGCCTGATGCAGCTTGTTCTACATGGTTTATTAAAGGGCCTGGTGCAGCTTGTTCTACATGGTTTATTAAAGGACTGGGCCTGATGCAGCTTGTTCTACATGGTTTATTAAAGGGCCTGATGCAGCTTGTTCTACATGGTTTATTAAAGGGCCTGATGCAGCTTGTTCTACATGGTTTATTAAAGGACTGGGCCTGATGCAGCTTGTTCTATATGGTTTATTGAAGGGC
Source organism: Oncorhynchus mykiss (assembly GCF_013265735.2). Taxonomy (NCBI): domain Eukaryota; kingdom Metazoa; phylum Chordata; class Actinopteri; order Salmoniformes; family Salmonidae; genus Oncorhynchus; species Oncorhynchus mykiss. The sequence continues at coordinate 56,903,024 of NC_048583.1, read as the reverse complement.
CTGATGCAGCTTGTTCTACATGGTTTATTAAAGGGCCTGATGCAGCTTGTTCTACATGGTTTATTAAAGGGCCTGATGCAGCTTGTTCTACATGGTTAATTAAAGGGCCTGATGCAGTTTGTTCTACATGGTTTATTAAAGGATCTGATGCAGCTTGTTCTACATGGTTTATTAAAGGGCCTGATGCAGCTTGTGCTACATGGTTTATTAAAGGGCCTGATGCAGCTTGTTCTACATGGTTTATTAAAGGGCCTGATGCAGCTTGTTCTACATGGTTTATTAAAGGGCCTGATGCAGCTTGTTCTACATGGTTTATTAAAGGGCCTGATGCAGCTTGTTCTACACGGTTTATTAAAGGGCCTGATGCAGCTTGTTCTACATGGTTTATTAAAGGGCCTGATGCAGCTTGTTCTACATCGTTTATTAAAGGGCCTGGTGCAGCTTGTTCTACATGGTTTATTAAAGGGCCTGGTGCAGCTTGTTCTACATGGTTTATTAAAGGACTGGGCCTGATGCAGCTTGTTCTACATGGTTTATTAAAGGGCCTGGTGCAGCTTGTTCTACATGGTTTATTAAAGGGCTGGGCCTGATGCAGCTTGTTCTACATGGTTTATTAAAGGGCCTGATGCAGCTTGTTCTACATGGTTTATTAAAGGGCCTGATGCAGCTTGTTCTACATGATTTATTGAAGGACTGGACCTGATGCAGCTTGTGCTACATGGTTTATTAAAGGGCCTGATGCAGCTTGTTCTACATGGTTTATTAAAGGGCCTGATGCAGCTTGTTCTACATGGTTTATTGAAGGACTGGGCCTGATGCAGCTTGTTCTACATGGTTTATTAAAGGGCCTGATGCAGCTTGTTCTACATGGTTTATTAAAGGGCCTGATGCAGCTTGTTCTACATGGTTTATTGAAGGACTGGGCCTGATGCAGCTTGTTCTACATGGTTTATTAAAGGGCCTGATGCAGCTTGTTCTACATGGTTTATTAAAGGGCCTGATGCAGCTTGTTCTACATGGTTTATTAAAGGGCCTGATCTAGCTTGTTCTACATGGTTTATTGAAGGGCCTGATGCAGCTTGTTCTACATGGTTTATTAAAGGGCCTGATGCAGCTTGTTCTACATGGTTTATTAAAGGGCCTGGTGCAGCTTGTTCTACATGGTTTATTAAAGGACTAGGCCTGATGCAGCTTGTTCTACATGGTTTATTAAAGGGCCTGGTGCAGCTTGTTCTACATGGTTTATTAAAGGATTGGGCCTGATGCAGCTTGTTCTACATGGTTTATTAAAGGGCCTGATGCAGCTTGTTCTACACGGTTTATTAAAGGGCCTGATGCAGCTTGTTCTACATGGTTTATTAAAGGACTGGGCCTGATGCAGCTTGTTCTATATGGTTTATTGAAGGGCCTGATGCAGCTTGTTCTACATGGTTTATTAAAGGGCCTGATGCAGCTTGTTCTACATGGTTTATTAAACGGCCTGATGCAGCTTGTTCTACATGGTTAATTAAAGGGCCTGATGCAGCTTGTTCTACATGGTTTATTAAAGGATCTGATGCAGCTTGTTCTACATGGTTTATTAAAGGGCCTGATGCAGCTTGTGCTACATGGTTTATTAAAGGGCCTGATGCAGCGTGTTCTACATGGTTTATTAAAGGGCCTGATGCAGCTTGTTCTACATGGTTTATTAAAGGGCCTGATGCAGCTTGTTCTACATGGTTTATTGAAGGACTGGGCCTGATGCAGCTTGTGCTACATGGTTTATTAAAGGGCCTGATGCAGCTTGTTCTACATGGTTTATTAAAGGGCCTGATGCAGCTTGTTCTACACGGTTTATTAAAGGGCCTGATGCAGCTTGTTCTACATGGTTTATTAAAGGGCCTGATGCAGCTTGTTCTACATCGTTTATTAAAGGGCCTGGTGCAGCTTGTTCTAAATGGTTTATTAAAGGTCCTGGTGCAGCTTGTTCTACATGGTTTATTAAAGGACTGGGCCTGATACAGCTTGTTCTACATGGTTTATTAAAGGGCCTGGTGCAGCTTGTTCTACATGGTTTATTAAAGGACTGGGCCTGATGCAGCTTGTTCTACATGGTTTATTAAAGGGCCTGATGCAGCTTGTTCTACATGGTTTATTAAAGGGCCTGATGCAGCTTGTTCTACATGGTTTATTAAAGGGCCTGATGCAGCTTGTTCTACATGATTTATTGAAGGACTGGACCTGATGCAGCTTGTTCTACATGATTTATTGAAGGACTGGACCTGATGCAGCTTGTGCTACATGGTTTATTAAAGGGCCTGATGCAGCTTGTTCTACATGGTTTATTAAAGGGCCTGATGCAGCTTGTTCTACATGGTTTATTAAAGGGCCTGATGCAGCTTGTTCTACATGATTTATTGAAGGACTGGACCTGATGCAGCTTGTGCTACATGGTTTATTAAAGGGCCTGATGCAGCTTGTTCTACATGGTTTATTAAAGGGCCTGATGCAGCTTGTTCTACATGATTTATTGAAGGACTGGACCTGATGCAGCTTGTGCTACATGGTTTATTAAAGGGCCTGATGCAGCTTGTTCTACATGGTTTATTAAAGGGCCTGATGCAGCTTGTTCTACACGGTTTATTAAAGGGCCTGATGCAGCTTGTTCTACATGGTTTATTAAAGGGCCTGGTGCAGCTTGTTCTACATGGTTTATTAAAGGACTGGGCCTGATGCAGCTTGTTCTACATGGTTTATTAAAGGGCCTGATGCAGCTTGTTCTACATGGTTTATTAAAGGGCCTGATGCAGCTTGTTCTACATGATTTATTGAAGGACTGGGCCTGATGCAGCTTGTGCTACATGGTTTATTAAAGGGCCTGATGCAGCTTGTTCTACATGGTTTATTAAAGGGCCTGATGCAGCTTGTTCTACACGGTTTATTAAAGGGCCTGATGCAGCTTGTTCTCCATCGTTTATTAAAGGGCCTGGTGCAGCTTGTTCTAAATGGTTTATTAAAGGGCCTGATGCAGCTTGTTCTACATGGTTTATTAAAGGGCCTGATGCAGCTTGTTCTACATGGTTTATTAAAGGGCCTGGTGCAACTTGTTCTACATGGTTTATTGAAGGACTGGGCCTGATGCAGCTTGTGCTACATGGTTTATTAAAGGGCCTGATGCAGCTTGTTCTACATGGTTTATTAAAGGGCCTGATGCAGCTTGTTCTACATGGTTTATTAAAGGACTGGGACTGATGCAGCTTGTGCTACATGGTTTATTAAAGGGCCTGATGCAGCTTGTGCTACATGGTTTATTAAAGGGCCTGATGCAGCTTGTTCTACATGGTTTATTAAAGGGCCTGATGCAGCTTGTTCTACATGGTTTATTAAAGGGCCTGATGCAGCTTGTTCTACACGGTTTATTAAAGGGCCTGATGCAGCTTGTTCTCCATCGTTTATTAAAGGGCCTGGTGCAGCTTGTTCTAAATGGTTTATTAAAGGGCCTGATGCAGCTTGTGCTACATGGTTTATTAAAGGACCTGATGCAGCTTGTTCTACATGGTTTATTAAAGGGCCTGGTGCAGCTTGTTCTACATGGTTTATTAAAGGGCCTGATGCAGCTTGTTCTACATGGTTTATTAAAGGGCCTGATGCAGCTTGTTCTACATGGTTTATTGAAGGACTGGGCCTGATGCAGCTTGTTCTACATGGTTTATTAAAGGACCTGATGCAGCTTGTTTTCCATCGTTTATTAAAGGGCCTGGTGCAGCTTGTTCTACATGGTTTATTAAAGGGCCTGATGCAGCTTGTTCTACATGGTTTAATAAAGGGCCTGATGCAGCTTGTTCTACATGGTTTATTGAAGGGCCTGATGCAGCTTGTACTACATGGTTTATTAAAGGGCCTGGTGCAGCTTGTTCTACATGGTTTATTAAAGGGCCTGATGCAGCTTGTTCTACATGGTTTAATAAAGGGCCTGATGCAGCTTGTTCTACATGGTTTATTGAAGGGCCTGATGCAGCTTGTTCTACATGGTTTATTAAAGGGCCTGATGCAGCTTGTTCTACACGGTTTATTAAAGGGCCTGATGCAGCTTGTTCTACATGGTTTATTAAAGGGCCTGGTGCAGCTTGTTCTACATGGTTTATTAAAGGACTGGGCCTGATGCAGCTTGTTCTACATGGTTTATTAAAGGGCCTGATGCAGCTTGTTCTACATGGTTTATTAAAGGGCCTGATGCAGCTTGTTCTACATGATTTATTGAAGGACTGGGCCTGATGCAGCTTGTGCTACATGGTTTATTAAAGGGCCTGATGCAGCTTGTTCTACATGGTTTATTAAAGGGCCTGATGCAGCTTGTTCTACACGGTTTATTAAAGGGCCTGATGCAGCTTGTTCTCCATCGTTTATTAAAGGGCCTGGTGCAGCTTGTTCTAAATGGTTTATTAAAGGGCCTGATGCAGCTTGTTCTACATGGTTTATTAAAGGGCCTGATGCAGCTTGTTCTACATGGTTTATTAAAGGGCCTGGTGCAACTTGTTCTACATGGTTTATTGAAGGACTGGGCCTGATGCAGCTTGTGCTACATGGTTTATTAAAGGGCCTGATGCAGCTTGTTCTACATGGTTTATTAAAGGGCCTGATGCAGCTTGTTCTACATGGTTTATTAAAGGACTGGGACTGATGCAGCTTGTGCTACATGGTTTATTAAAGGGCCTGATGCAGCTTGTGCTACATGGTTTATTAAAGGGCCTGATGCAGCTTGTTCTACATGGTTTATTAAAGGGCCTGATGCAGCTTGTTCTACATGGTTTATTAAAGGGCCTGATGCAGCTTGTTCTACACGGTTTATTAAAGGGCCTGATGCAGCTTGTTCTCCATCGTTTATTAAAGGGCCTGGTGCAGCTTGTTCTAAATGGTTTATTAAAGGGCCTGATGCAGCTTGTGCTACATGGTTTATTAAAGGACCTGATGCAGCTTGTTCTACATGGTTTATTAAAGGGCCTGGTGCAGCTTGTTCTACATGGTTTATTAAAGGGCCTGATGCAGCTTGTTCTACATGGTTTATTAAAGGGCCTGATGCAGCTTGTTCTACATGGTTTATTGAAGGACTGGGCCTGATGCAGCTTGTTCTACATGGTTTATTAAAGGACCTGATGCAGCTTGTTTTCCATCGTTTATTAAAGGGCCTGGTGCAGCTTGTTCTACATGGTTTATTAAAGGGCCTGATGCAGCTTGTTCTACATGGTTTAATAAAGGGCCTGATGCAGCTTGTTCTACATGGTTTATTGAAGGGCCTGATGCAGCTTGTACTACATGGTTTATTAAAGGGCCTGGTGCAGCTTGTTCTACATGGTTTATTAAAGGGCCTGATGCAGCTTGTTCTACATGGTTTAATAAAGGGCCTGATGCAGCTTGTTCTACATGGTTTATTGAAGGGCCTGATGCAGCTTGTTCTACATGGTTTATTAAAGGGCCTGATGCAGCTTGTTCTACATGGTTTAATAAAGGGCCTGATGCAGCTTGTTCTACATGGTTTATTGAAGGGCCTGATGCAGCTTGTTCTACATGGTTTATTAAAGGGCCTGGTGCAGCTTGTTCCACATGGTTTATTAAAGGACTGGGACTGATGCAGCTTGTTCTACATGGTTTATTGAAGGACTGGGCCTGATGCAGCTTGTTCTACATGGTTTATTGAAGGGCCTGATGCAGCTTGTTCTACATGGTTTATTAAAGGGCCTGATGCAGCTTGTTCTACATGGTTTATTAAAGGGCCTGATGCAGCTTGTTCTACATGGTTTATTAAAGGGCCTGGTGCAACTTGTTCTACATGGTTTATTGAAGGACTGGGCCTGATGCAGCTTGTGCTACATGGTTTATTAAAGGGCCTGATGCAGCTTGTTCTACATGGTTTATTAAAGGGCCTGATGCAGCTTGTTCTACATGGTTTATTAAAGGGTCTGATGCAGCTTGTTCTACATGGTTTATTGAAGGACCTGATGCAGCTTGTGCTACATGGTTTATTAAAGGGCCTGATGCAGCTTGTTCTACATGGTTTATTAAAGGGCCTGATGCAGCTTGTGCTACATGGTTTATTAAAGGGCCTGATGCAGCTTGTTCTACATGGTTTATTAAAGGGCCTGATTCAGCTTGTTCTACATGGTTTATTGAAGGACTGGGCCTGATGCAGCTTGTGCTACATGGTTTATTAAAAGGCCTGATGCAGCTTGTTCTACATGGTTTATTAAAGGGCCTGATGCAGCTTGTTCTACATGGTTTATTAAAGGGCCTGATGCAGCTTGTTCTACATGACTTATTGAAGGACTGGGCCTGATGCAGCTTGTGCTACATGGTTTATTAAAGGGCCTGATGCAGCTTGTTCTACATGGTTTATTAAAGGGCCTGATGCAGCTTGTTCTACATGGTTTATTAAAGGGCCTGATGCAGCTTGTTCTACATGGTTTATTGAAGGAATGGGCCTGATGCAGCTTGTGCTACATGGTTTATTAAAGGGCCTGATGCAGCTTGTTCTACATGGTTTATTAAAGGGCCTGATGCTGCTTGTTCTACACGGTTTATTAAAGGGCCTGATGCAGCTTGTTCTACACGGTTTATTAAAGGGCCTGATGCAGCTTGTTCTACATGGTTTATTAAAGGGCCTGATGCAGCTTGTTCGACATGGTTTATTTAAGGGCCTGATGCAGCTTGTTCTACATGGTTTATTAAAGGGCCTGATGCAGCTTGTTCGACATGGTTAATTAAAGGGCCTGATGCAGCTTGTTCTACATGGTTTATTGAAGGGCCTGATGCAGCTTGTTCTACATGGTTTATTAAAGGGCCTGATGCAGCTTGTTCTACATGGTTTATTGACGGGCCTGATGCAGCTTGTTCTACATGGTTTATTAAAGGGCCTGATGCAGCTTGTTCTACATGGTTTATTAAAGGACCTGATGCAGCTTGTTCTACATGGTTTATTAAAGGACTGGGACTGATGCAGCTTGTTCTACATGGTTTATTAAAGGGCCTGGTGCAGCTTGTTCTAAATGGTTTATTAAAGGACTGGGCCTGATGCAGCTTGTGCTACATGGTTTATTAAAGGACCTGATGCAGCTTGTTCTACATGGTTTATTAAAGGGTCTGGTGCAGCTTGTACTCCATCGTTTATTAAAGGGCCTGGTGCAGCTTGTTCTACATGGTTTATTAAAGGGCCTGGTGCAGCTTGTTCTACATGGTTTATTAAAGGGCCTGGTGCAGCTTGTTCTACATGGTTTATTAAAGGACTAGGCCTGATGCAGCTTGTTCTACATGGTTTATTAAAGGGCCTGGTGCAGCTTGTTCTACATGGTTTATTAAAGGACTGGGCCTGATGCAGCTTGTTCTACATGGTTTATTAAAGGGCCTGATGCAGCTTGTTCTACATGGTTTATTAAAGGGCCTGATGCAGCTTGTTCTACATGGTTTATTAAAGGACCTGATGCAGCTTGTTCTACATGGTTTATTAAAGGGCCTGATGCAGCTTGTTCTACATGGTTTATTGAAGGACTGGGCCTGATGCAGCTTGTGCTACATGGTTTATTAAAGGGCCTGATGTAGCTTGTTCTACATGGTTTATTAAAGGGCCTGATGCAGCTTGTTCTACACGGTTTATTAAAGGGCCTGATGCAGCTTGTTCTACATGGTTTATTAAAGGGCCTGATGCAGCTTGTTCTACATCGTTTATTAAAGGGCCTGGTGCAGCTTGTTCTACATGGTTTATTAAAGGGCCTGGGCCTGATGCAGCTTGTTCTACATGGTTTATTAAAGGGCCTGATGCAGCTTGTTCTACATGGTTTATTAAAGGACTGGGCCTGATGCAGCTTGTTCTACATGGTCTATTAAAGGGCCTGATGCAGCTTGTTCTACATGGTTTATTAAAGGGCCTGATGCAGCTTGTTCTACATGATTTATTGAAGGACTGGGCCTGATGCAGCTTGTGCTACATGGTTTATTAAAGGGCCTGATGCAGCTTGTTCTACATGGTTTATTAAAGGGCCTGATGCAGCTTGTTCTACATGGTTTATTAAAGGGCCTGATGCAGCTTGTTCTACATGGTTTATTGAAGGACTGGGCCTGATGCAGCTTGTGCTACATGGTTTATTAAAGGGCCTGATGCAGCTTGTTCTACATGGTTTATTAAAGGGCCTGATGCAGCTTGTTCTACACGGTTTATTAAAGGGCCTGATGCAGCTTGTTCTCCATCGTTTATTAAAGGGCCTGGTGCAGCTTGTTCTACATGGTTTATTAAAGGGCCTGATGCAGCTTGTGCTACATGGTTTATTAAAGGACCTGATGCAGCTCGTTCTACATGGTTTATTAAAGGGCCTGATGCAGCTTGTTCTACATGGTTTATTAAAGGGCCTAATGCAGCTTGTTCTACATGGTTTATTAAAGGGCCTGGTGCAGCTTGTTCTACATGGTTTATTAAAGGGACTGATGCAGCTTGTTCTACATGGTTTATTAAAGGGCCTGATGCAGCTTGTTCTACATGGTTTATTGAAGGGCCTGATGCAGCTTGTTCTACATGGTTTATTAAAGGACCTAATGCAGCTTGTTCTACATGGTTTATTAAAGGGCCTGGTGCAGCTTGTTCTACATGGTTTATTAAAGGGACTGATGCAGCTTGTTCTACATGGTTTATTAAAGGGCCTGATGCAGCTTGTTCTACATGGTTTATTAAAGGACTGGGCCTGATGCAGCTTGTGCTACATGGTTTATTGAAGGGCCTGATGCAGCTCGTTCTACATGGTTTATTAAAGGGCCTGATGCAGCTTGTTCTACATGGTTTATTAAAGGGCCTGATGCAGCTTGTGCTACATGGTTTATTAAAGGGCCTGATGCAGCTTGTTCTACATGGTTTATTAAAGGGCCTGATTCAGCTTGTTCTACATGGTTTATTGAAGGACTGGGCCTGATGCAGCTTGTGCTACATGGTTTATTAAAGGGCCTGATGCAGCTTGTTCTACATGGTTTATTAAAGGGCCTGATGCAGCTTGTTCTACATGGTTTATTAAAGGGCCTGATGCAGCTTGTTCTACATGACTTATTGAAGGACTGGGCCTGATGCAGCTTGTGCTACATGGTTTATTAAAGGGCCTGATGCAGCTTGTTCTACATGGTTTATTAAAGGGCCTGATGCAGCTTGTTCTACATGGTTTATTAAAGGGCCTGATGCAGCTTGTTCTACATGGTTTATTGAAGGAATGGGCCTGATGCAGCTTGTGCTACATGGTTTATTAAAGGGCCTGATGCAGCTTGTTCTACATGGTTTATTAAAGGGCCTGATGCAGCTTGTTCTACACGGTTTATTAAAGGGCCTGATGCAGCTTGTTCTACACGGTTTATTAAAGGGCCTGATGCAGCTTGTTCTACATGGTTTATTAAAGGGCCTGATGCAGCTTGTTCGACATGGTTTATTTAAGGGCCTGATGCAGCTTGTTCTACATGGTTTATTAAAGGGCCTGATGCAGCTTGTTCGACATGGTTAATTAAAGGGCCTGATGCAGCTTGTTCTACATGGTTTATTGAAGGGCCTGATGCAGCTTGTTCTACATGGTTTATTAAAGGGCCTGATGCAGCTTGTGCTACATGGTTTATTAAAGGACCTGATGCAGCTTGTTCTACATGGTTTATTGAAGGGCCTGATGCAGCTTGTTCTACATGGTTTATTAAAGGGCCTGATGCAGCTTGTGCTACATGGTTTATTAAAGGGCCTGATGCAGCTTGTTCTACATGGTTTATTGAAGGGCCTGATGCAGCTTGTTCTACATGGTTTATTAAAGGGCCTGGTGCAGCTTGTTCTACATGGTTTATTAAAGGACTAGGCCTGATGCAGCTTGTTCTACATGGTTTATTAAAGGGCCTGATGCAGCTTGTTCTACATGGTTTATTAAAGGGCCTGATGCAGCTTGTTCTACATGGTTTATTAAAGGGCCTGATGCAGCTTGTTCTACATGGTTTATTAAAGGGCCTGATGCAGCTTGTGCTACATGGTTTATTAAAGGGCCTGATGCAGCTTGTTCTACATGGTTTATTAAAGGGCCTGATTCAGCTTGTTCTACATGGTTTATTGAAGGACTGGGCCTGATGCAGCTTGTGCTACATGGTTTATTAAAGGGCCTGATGCAGCTTGTTCTACATGGTTTATTAAAGGGCCTAATGCAGCTTGTTCTACATGGTTTATTAAAGGGCCTGATGCAGCTTGTTCTACACGGTTTATTAAAGGGCCTGATGCAGCTTGTTCTACACGGTTTATTAAAGGGCCTGATGCAGCTTGTTCTACATGGTTTATTAAAGGGCCTGATGCAGCTTGTTCGACATGGTTTATTTAAGGGCCTGATGCAGCTTGTTCTACATGGTTTATTAAAGGGCCTGATGCAGCTTGTTCGACATGGTTAATTAAAGGGCCTGATGCAGCTTGTTCTACATGGTTTATTGAAGGGCCTGATGCAGCTTGTTCTACATGGTTTATTAAAGGGCCTGATGCAGCTTGTGCTACATGGTTTATTAAAGGACCTGATGCAGCTTGTTCTACATGGTTTATTGAAGGGCCTGATGCAGCTTGTTCTACATGGTTTATTAAAGGGCCTGATGCAGCTTGTGCTACATGGTTTATTAAAGGGCCTGATGCAGCTTGTTCTACATGGTTTATTGAAGGGCCTGATGCAGCTTGTTCTACATGGTTTATTAAAGGGCCTGGTGCAGCTTGTTCTACATGGTTTATTAAAGGACTAGGCCTGATGCAGCTTGTTCTACATGGTTTATTAAAGGGCCTGATGCAGCTTGTTCTACATGGTTTATTAAAGGGCCTGATGCAGCTTGTTCTACATGGTTTATTAAAGGGCCTGATGCAGCTTGTTCTACATGGTTTATTAAAGGGCCTGATGCAGCTTGTGCTACATGGTTTATTAAAGGGCCTGATGCAGCTTGTTCTACATGGTTTATTAAAGGGCCTGATTCAGCTTGTTCTACATGGTTTATTGAAGGACTGGGCCTGATGCAGCTTGTGCTACATGGTTTATTAAAGGGCCTGATGCAGCTTGTTCTACATGGTTTATTAAAGGGCCTGATGCAGCTTGTTCTACATGGTTTATTAAAGGGCCTGATGCAGCTTGTTCTACATGGTTTATTAAAGGGCCTGATGCAGCTTGTTCTACATGGTTTATTAAAGGGCCTGATGCAGCTTGTTCTACATGGTTTATTGAAGGAATGGGCCTGATGCAGCTTGTGCTACATGGTTTATTAAAGGGCCTGATGCAGCTTGTTCTACATGGTTTATTGAAGGGCCTGATGCAGCTTGTTCTACACGGTTTATTAAAGGGCCTGATGCAGCTTGTTCTACACGGTTTATTAAAGGGCCTGATGCAGCTTGTGCTACATGGTTTATTAAAGGACCTGATGCAGCTTGTTCTACATGGTTTATTAAAGGGCCTGATGCAGCTTGTTCTCCATCGTTTATTAAAGGGCCTGGTGCAGCTTGTTCTACATGGTTTATTAAAGGGCCTGATGCAGCTTGTGCTACATGGTTTATTAAAGGGCCTGATGCAGCTTGTTCTACATGGTTTATTAAAGGGTCTGGTGCAGCTTGTTCTCCATCGTTTATTAAAGGGCCTGGTGCAGCTTGTTCTACATGGTTTATTAAAGGACTAGGCCTGATGCAGCTTGTTCTACATGGTTTATTAAAGGGCCTGGTGCAGCTTGTTCTACATGGTTTATTAAAGGGCCTGGTGCAGCTTGTTCTACATGGTTTATTAAAGGACTAGGCCTGATGCAGCTTGTTCTACATGGTTTATTAAAGGGCCTGGTGCAGCTTGTTCTACATGGTTTATTAAAGGACTGGGCCTGATGCAGCTTGTTCTACATGGTTTATTAAAGGGCCTGATGCAGCTTGTTCTACATGGTTTATTAAAGGACCTGATGCAGCTTGTTCTACATGGTTTATTAAAGGGCCTGATGCAGCTTGTGCTACATGGTTTATTAAAGGGCCTGATGCAGCTTGTTCTACATGGTTTATTAAAGGGCCTGATGCAGCTTGTTTTCCATCGTTTATTAAAGGGCCTGATGCAGCTTGTGCTACATGGTTTATTAAAGGGCCTGATGCAGCTTGTTCTACATGGTTTATTAAAGGGCCTGATGCAGCTTGTTCTACACGGTTTATTAAAGGGCCTGATGCAGCTTGTTCTACATGGTTTATTAAAGGGCCTGATGCAGCTTGTTCTACATCGTTTATTAAAGGGCCTGGTGCAGCTTGTTCTACATGGTTTATTAAAGGGCCTGGGCCTGATGCAGCTTGTTCTACATGGTTTATTAAAGGGCCTGATGCAGCTTGTTCTACATGGTTTATTAAAGGACTGGGCCTGATGCAGCTTGTTCTACATGGTTTATTAAAGGGCCTGATGCAGCTTGTTCTACATGGTTTATTAAAGGGCCTGATGCAGCTTGTTCTACATGGTTTATTGAAGGACTGGGCCTGATGCAGCTTGTGCTACATGGTTTATTAAAGGGCCTGATGCAGCTTGTTCTACATGGTTTATTAAAGGGCATAATGCAGCTTGTTCTACACGGTTTATTAAAGGGCCTGATTGAGCTTGTTCTCCATCGTTTATTAAAGGGCCTGGTGCAGCTTGTTCTACATGGTTTATTAAAGGGCCTGATGCAGCTTGTGCTACATGGTTTATTAAAGGACCTGATGCAGCTCGTTCTACATGGTTTATTAAAGGCCCTGATGCAGCTTGTTCTACATGGTTTATTAAAGGGCCTGATGCAGCTTGTGCTACATGGTTTATTAAAGGACCTGATGCAGCTTGTTCTACATGGTTTATTAAAGGGCCTGGTGCAGCTTGTTCTACATGGTTTATTAAAGGGACTGATGCAGCTTGTTCTACATGGTTTATTAAAGGGCCTGATGCAGCTTGTTCTACATGGTTTATTAAAGGGCCTGGTGCAGCTTGTTCTACATGGTTTATTAAAGGGACTGATGCAGCTTGTTCTACATGGTTTATTAAAGGGCCTGATGCAGCTTGTTCTACATGGTTTATTAAAGGACTGGGCCTGATGCAGCTTGTGCTACATGGTTTATTGAAGGGCCTGATGCAGCTTGTTCTACATGGTTTATTAAAGGGCCTGATGCAGCTTGTTTTCCATCGTTTATTAAAGGGCCTGGTGCAGCTTGTTCTACATGGTTTATTAAAGGGCCTGATGCAGCTTGTACTACATGGTTTATTAAAGGGCCTGATGCAGCTTGTTCTACATGGTTTATTAAAGGGCCTGGTGCAGCTTGTTCTACATGGTTTATTAAAGGGCCTGATGCAGCTTGTTCTACATGGTTTATTAAAGGGCCTGGTGCAGCTTGTTCTACATGGTTTATTAAAGGGCCTGATGCAGCTTGTACTACATGGTTTATTAAAGGGCCTGATGCAGCTTGTTCTACATGGTTTATTAAAGGGCCTGATGCAGCTTGTTCTACATGGTTTATTGACGGGCCTGATGCAGCTTGTTCTACATGGTTTATTGACGGGCCTGATGCAGCTTGTTCTACATGGTTTATTAAAGGGCCTGATGCAGCTTGTTCTATATGGTTTATTGAAGGGCCTGATGCAGCTTGTTCTACATGGTTTATTAAAGGGCCTGATGCAGCTTGTTCTACATGGTTTATTAAAGGGCCTGATGCAGCTTGTTCTACATGGTTTATTGAAGGGCCTGATGCAGCTTGTTCTACACGGTTTATTAAAGGACTGGGCCTGATGCAGCTTGTTCTACATGGTTTATTAAAGGACTGGGCCTGATGCAGCTTGTTCTACATGGTTTATTAAAGGGCCTGATGCAGCTTGTTCTACATGGTTTATTGAAGGGCCTGATGCAGCTTGTTCTACATGGTTTATTAAAGGACTGGGCCTGATGCAGCTTGTTCTACATGGTTTATTAAAGGACTGGGCCTGATGCAGCTTGTTCTACATGGTTTATTAAAGGACTGGGCCTGATGCAGCTTGTTCTACATGGTTTATTAAAGGGTCTGATGCAGCTTGTTCGACATGGTTTATTAAAGGGCCTGATGCAGCTTGTTCTACATGGTTTATTAAAGGGCCTGATGCAGCTTGTTCTACATGGTTTATTAAAGGGCCTGATGCAGCTTGTTCTACATGGTTTATTAAAGGGCCTGATGCAGCTTGTTCTACATGGTTTATTAAAGGGCCTGATGCAGCTTGTTCTACATGGTTTATTAAAGGGCCTGATGCAGCTTGTTCTACATGGTTTATTAAA